>NW_017729022.1:6284826-6288864 GCF_001723915.1 Gavialis gangeticus
GAAAAGGAGGGAGTTTCCCTCCCCCCCCCCCCCAGTCTGTCCAGGCTGAATGCATCAGGCAGGCAACCCATTCAAACTTTAGAAGAAGCCATTTGGATTAATGTTAAGGCTTCTTGTGGTTTCCTTTACTCCAAGATGCATCCATAAGGCAAGATTTCAGACTAACAGCTGAAGGTATACATCTCGCAAAGGATTTACAGTCTCATCCTGCTGCCTTTACTGTCCATTACATTACATTACTGCTACATATTTGCGTTTAGTGTGGACAGTTTTGCCCTGCAGATCACTGTTAACAAAAATATGTAGTAATTAGGTTTCCCAAAGTGTTTTACAGTAACAATACAGACTTTATATGGCACAGTTATGTTTACTTTACTTCTGATTAATTCATTTTCCTATACATTTTGATTTCTAACTTTGTCTTTTGTTATTTACCTTTTCTTTTTTTAAATTATGAAAAAATCCCTCTTTTTAACAGTATGTATTTTAATATTTTAATGGCACCCAATTATTCCCAAATAACTACCCCTGCTTTACTTTTATTCTGCTCAGAACAAGGAGTTTGTTTGCCGAGGACATGACTATGAGAGACTGGAGGCTTTCCAACAACGAATGCTGAATGAGTTCCCACATGCCATTGCTATGCAACACGCTAATCAGCCAGATGAGACCATCTTTCAGGCAGAAGCACAGTGTATCCATACATTCATGCAACTATAATTTGAAGTTAAATATTTGCCTGCTTAAAAAAAAATGTAAATCTACAGACAAATTCAATCATAATGTAATTCCCGTAACATAAATAGTCTTATACCAGGGTGGAATTTGGCAGCTTTTTCCATTAAACTTTTTGATGTAAAATATTTCTAGCCAGTATATTATGTTTGTACATGGCTTGGGGTTTTTTCCTTTTGTTGTTTGGTTAGAGATCTGTGGTCAAACATCTTGATTTAGCCAAAATTACTTTGCAGAACTGTCACAATATGAGTGCTAATATATCTGCTCAAGTTACAGTAATGTTAGTTTTTGATATACAACAGTCAGCATGACATCATTGGCCATGCATGAAGTATAAAGGAGAATCCATTACAAATTAGTTAAACCTTTTAATTTCCATAAAATAAATAGCTGCATTTCAGAAATAAATATGATTATTCCAAGTAAATGTGTTAATTGTTTAGAAGCTTAATGATGTGAACCTACACAGGATTATTGTTTCTTCATGCTCCATAGGCAAGTCAATTTGTTTTGCTAAGTCTATGTTGTCCTTAACTCTTCACACTTAGATTTGCAGATCTATGCAGTGACCCCAATTCCTGAAAGTCAGGAAGTCCTGCAGCGAGAGGGCATCCCAGATAATATCAAGAGTTTTTATAAAGTGAATCACATCTGGAGATTCCGGTATGACAGGCCATTCCACAAAGGGACCAAGGATAAGGAGAATGAATTCAAGGTATAGTGCCAAACAGTCTCTTCTGCAATTGGCACTGTATAAAAACCTGTTCAAAGGATTATTTATTGTCGAATCAAGGGAACTAGAGTAAATAGTAGAAGGTGGTCAGTCAATTATAGCTTTCATAATCTTCTAATTTAATTAAAATATCAAGAAAAACAAACACAAGGCACTATTGTCACTTTTACTACATGCTGTACCAAGGGAGGGAGAAAGCATAAAAGAGCTCCTTTGCTTCCCTGCCCACTTAACCCCTATAGCAGGTAACAGTGTGCTGGGAGCATGACCTCCCCACAGACTCTAGATCTTTGTCAGGTATGGGCATTTGTAGACGACACACTAAAGTTGGTTAAATGCCCTTTTATACCAATTTAATGGTGCTTCTGTTTGCATGAGTTTGCAAATTCAGTGGCATATTGCATGTTAATTCCAGCCGCTGTAGCAAATTTGGCGGCATAATGCACCTTAAATGACTTTTGGGCACAGCAAACTAAAACACCTCCAAGTCACGGAGGGAATCACCGGGCTCCATGTGGCTCAGGAACTGTGCAGACAGCCCCAGCAGGCAGCCCAGCTGCAGCCCAGTAAGGCAGGCTACACTGAAGGAAAAAAAAAAAGTATCGAGTTTATTCTTTCTTTTTCTTTTTTTCCTTCCTTGGAGCCTGCATGAGCTGTGTGTGGGCCAGCTGCTTCCCTCCACAGCTGCAGTGCCTCCTGGGACTGCCTGAGTCAGGTGCTTGTGGACAGATGCTGCCTGCGGTGGGGTAAGAATGACACTGCTGCCGCAGAGGGAAGGACCAGCCCCCTCCCACCCCGCAGCTCAGGGACTGCTTGGGCTACCGGCAGCTTGCTCTCCCCTCCCCGCCACTGGAGAGGCAGATAAGGACATGGGTGTACATGACACGGAGGTTTACTTCTCCCTAAATTGTAGCAGTGTTTTTAAAATTTAAAAACAATTTAAACCTTCAATTTAAAAGGCCGTGTCATCTACAAATGCCCTAAATGGCTAGCACAGGTTATGCCTCGTCCTTTCCTATCCTTAAGGAAGTAGGGAACTCTTGAAGTGACAGCCGGTTTCCTTTGTTTATGTATATTTAGTATAAGGATTATGTAATGCACTACAGAAACCTCAGTTTGTGTCAGTTGATGTCAGGACAAGGGTTTGTAAGTATTTTATTAAGTCTACACTGTAGTAAAATGAGCGTGCAAATAGATTATATTTTATGTTGAGAGACTTTTAAAGTTAGTCACTAAACACAAATTTCCCCTCCTGCTTTCCCTTCAGAAAGGTAAGATCAGCAAAAGCTAATCATTAGAGTTAATTCTGAACGGTAAAGGAGAAAATTATATATCATATGCTTTTGGTCATCACATAAATTAAAAAATCCAGAAACAAAATAGATGCCTGTGAAAGAGTGAATGAACAAGGGAAAAATGAAGATGACAAAAGTACAGTGCAACAATAATGGTCCAGGTATCACCAAAAATAATGGAGAAAATAATTTGTGTTTGTATCTTGTAGAGCCTGTGGGTAGAGAGGACCACGCTGATCTTAGTGCAGAGTTTGCCTGGGATATCTCGTTGGTTTGAAGTAGAAAAACGTGAAGTAGTAAGTATGAAGATATCTGTTAGTAGCCTTATTATTCTGAGTTCATTTTGGGTACTGTTGAGAGGCAATTTAATTTCTTTATAGTATGGTATGTATGATATCTAATGAATCAGATTTAGGGATTTTGTAAGGAACAACCTCCCTTGTCAGATGCATTGTCATAGAATCTGACAAAGTAGGCTGTTGCCGATGAAAGCTCATGTCTCTCCAAACTAGTTACTCTCTAAGGCTGCTTGTACATGTCAGCGCTGAATTGAAACAGTGGGTTTGTAATTGTGACAATTAAAAACCCACCATTTTAATTTAGGGGTTTCCATCACTGTTATGGGGAGGGGCCCAATCCTTTTTTTACAGTAGGGAGGGAAGCACTCAGCCCGATCCAACTGTTCCCTGAGCCCAAACTGGGGCAGCATCCAGCCAGCTGGCAGCCCACCTGGGTGGCCCCAGGGGGCGCCGCCACCACAGAAAGAAGGACCAGGCCCTCTGCAGCTCAGGGGCCACTCAGCCCACCGGCAGGTCACCCCACCCCCAGATGTGGGAGATGCGGACAGGCTCTGCAAAAAAAGGGGAAAAAAGGATCAGGCTCCTCACTGCGTCTGCCTTCAGCAGCCCGCCTCTCCTGCAGTAGTGGGGCAGCTGTCAAAGACTGCAAGGTTAGAAATAGCAACCTTGCAAAATAAACTACATATGGATGTGATTTAGTTTGCAATGTAACAAACTCATTTAAATCGTAAATACCCCTGCATGTATACAGCATGCCACAATTAAACTGCAAAAGCGGCCAATTTTTGTCACCTGTACAAGCACCCTAAGGTGCCACCCTGCCCTGTGTTCTGCCTGATTTCAGACTAAGCCACCTAACTACAGTAAAAGCTTTGTTATTTGGCATGAGTGGGGTGCCAGTTATCTAAAAATTTTGGTTACCTAAGGCAGCAGGGGTTTTTGGTGGGGTGGGGGGAGGGGCGAGAGGGTGGTG
>NW_017729022.1:6293864-6298339 GCF_001723915.1 Gavialis gangeticus
TATCAGGATGGATAAAAATCAATGATTTAAAAAAAAAAAAAACAATAAAAAATTGGATTACCTGAGACACAAGATTTCCAACCAGATGCAGAGCAGGCAAGTGTGTGTGTGTGTGGGGGGGGGTGGCTGCACACAGAGTGGCAGCAGCACAGGGTGGTAGGTGGCCGCCGCCGCATGCTATCTGCCCCCCCCACCTCACCCCACTCTGCATCCAGCCGGCCAGAAATTCTCATTAATAGAGTATTTTGGTTACTCAAATGCCAATTAACACAGCTTTTACTGTACCTCTTGGGCATTGCTAGCAACAGGAATGCATGTAAGTGCGCTCTTTGTCTTTAGTTCAGCTAGTTAAATGATTTACAAACTCTCATACCTTTTCTGGTTTACGTAAATGACTTACTTGTTAAGCCCTAAATCCAATATTAATATCAATTTTAGTCATTCAACAGAAAAAAACAATGAAGAAAAAAAATCATATATAATGCAATATAGTGAAAAGTGACATTTAACTTGTCTAAGTGCAATCCTATTCACTTTGCTCTAATCCCTAAAAAGCTGTTAATGCATCTCCTTTTACAAGAGTCTGAGACATTAGACTAAGTCACAAAAAAAAAAGAAGAAATCCACACACTTTTTGTGTTAATGATTTTTTTAAGGACTTGAACAGGATAGAGATAACTAAATCTTGGTTAGCTGTCTTACAGATAAAGTAGAACCTGCTTTTTAATTTTCAGCAAACATTTTATTAAATCCTGGCAAGATCTAAAGTTAGGTATTTAGCATTTTTATGGCCGAATACAGCTTTTAGCCTATTTGAAAGGTAATGTTTCCCAGAGTGCTAGTGCTGTAATGTGTTTCACGTGGGTGGATTTCTGCGTCCACAGGGAGCCCTGTTATAGTTATCAGGTCTCTGCATGGGCCCAGAGGTCTACCTACACAAAGATAATTGTAAGAGTGGGTTCTAAATCAGCAGCCCATTCCTGATGCTTCCTAGTTTTATGCTATTCAACTCATCTAAACTTCAGGGGACAAGTCTCTAATACTTTCAATATATATTTTGAAAAGTAATCTTTCAACTTAAAGCTCTCTAATTATTTTGGCAAGCTTTGAGGCCAGGAGTTTAGTGCACACAAATTTCCATTAGTGCCAAAGAAGACAGCCAGATAATAGTAGGGTTAGAAGGAACCTCAGGGGGCTGTCTAGTCAAGCCCCCTGCTCAAGGCAGGATTGTACCTGACTAAACCCTCCCAGTCAAGTGCCTATCTAACCTGTTATTAAAAAAACTCCAAGGATGGAAATTTTACAGCCTCTTTGGGTAGCTTGTTCCAATGCTTAACCACCCCCACAGTGAGAAACGTTTTCCTAATTACCAACCTAAATGTCCCATGCTGTAATATAGAACTGTTACTCCTTGTCCTATCCCCTACAGCCACAGAAAGTCTCCTTCTCCATTATAACCACTTTTTAGGTACTTGAAGACTTATGAGATCTTTTCTCAGCCTTATCTTCTCTATGCTAAAAAGTTGTAGTTCTTTCAGCCTATCTTCATAAGTCATGTTTCCATGGCCTGCAGTCATTTTTGATGCTCTCTCCTGGGCTCTTTCCAATGTGTCACATCTTTCTTGAAGTGTGGGCCCAAAACTGGGCACAGAATGCTCCAGGTAAGGTCTCACCAGTGCAGAATAGACCAAGAGAATCGCCTCCCTTTATTTGCAAGTAATGTTTTTGTTAATACAGCCCAGTATGCTGTTGGCCCTCCTTTGCTTCTAGATCCCTAAATCCTTTTCTGGAATACTGCAAGCTAGCCAGCCCTTCCCCAGCCTAGCTAACCCTCAGTCAGTATTTGTGCATGTGATTCTTCCATCCCAAGTGCAAGACTTTGCACTTGTCCGTGTTGAATTTCATTTGATTAATTTTTGGACCATTTCTCTAGTTTCTCCAGTTCTTGTTAAGCTTGATGATTAGGGACCTACCTGAATCACAGCAGAAGTTTGTGGTGTAGTGGCACCTTTAATTTTGCTATTGTTGCCACATGTCCCCCCTCCCCCTCATTGTAATTCCTTAACTTACTAGTAGTATCCCATACTAGTGCATAAATAGTACCCATTAAGTGCAGGGCCACTTCTGTACAACACATTTCCCTTTTTTAAAGTCTGTTCACTACATGTGAATGTAATAGTAACAAAATACATTTTTTTCATCCTTCTGGTTTAGTCTCTATAGAAAAAAGCTACCTGTTTTAATATATCCATGGTAACATGCAGGTTTGTGTAAACTCTGAGAAATTCTGTCAACTGATTCCTACAGATTTTGCTGCTCCAGCTGTCACAATTTCTCCAATCAATTTAACATTGGCCAATGCTTACATGAAGAATGTCTCCATAAGATAGCAGAAGAGCCTTGTTTAAGGCACTAGTGACACTATTACAGAGTCAGCTTTTGTGTACAGTTACATGCTGCACTTTCTTCTATGCTTGGAACAGAACACAACTGTGTTATCTTGTATAACCCTGTATGATAACTTTTAACAAACAATACAAGTCGAGTCTGTACTACACATTTCCTAGCTCTCAGATATGTCAGCCTGTTTCTTCAAACCTTTATGCAGTATGTGCTATTTCCAGCCACTAAAATTCCCCTGACCTTTTTTCGGTCAGGAAGATTTTGATCATTCCATTCCTGATGCTGCGTGCCTTAGACTTCCTCCATTTCACTGAGCATTGAAAGGTTTCAGTATTTTGAAGCATTTGCTCTGCAATTCTGTAGGATAGATAATGAATTGTTGGTGCATTTTTGTCCCTGTTTGTGTGCCTGAAATCATACTGATTATGACCTCATATTTCACAAATGCAGCCCAGGTTTATAAAACATTTCCACAAAGACTCGCTGGAATTTATTGAATAGACTTGGTTATTATCTAGCATTCAACAGTTTGAGGATTAAGCATGTTTTTGGTGTTGTCCTCCTACCCCCGACCCTCCACAGGTGGAAATGAGTCCTCTTGAGAATGCTATTGAAGTGCTGGAAAATAAGAACCAGCAGCTGAGAACACTGATTAGTCAGTGTCAGACTCGACAGATGCAGAATATTAACCCACTCACAATGTGTCTGAATGGGGTCATAGATGCAGCAGTTAATGGTGGTGTTGCTAGGTACCAAGAGGTAAGCAGTATATTTTAATGGCTATATTTAACAATCTATTGTACTGTTGTTGAGTTTGTTTTTTTTATATAGTTGTATTATATTGCTTTCAGTCTCTACCTCTTGCTCTGTAGCTATTGTATGCAGTGGGTATAAATAGTTCTAACTATACTATAGGATACTTAACTACACACAATTACTTATATTTAATACATATCAGAAATGACATTACATTTCTATGGCTTTTTATAATTTATATTTTACTGTACATAGCCCTATATCACTCTTATAGTAATAAGTGGATCCAAATTTTATCAGTTAAGTGATTTTTTTCCATGAAACATTAAACTACCACCTTAAAGATTAGTTTCAGTTTTATCATGTTTTCCTACATTCCTTCAGTTCCTTTTCAGGTCAAGAGGTAGACTTTTGGCCAGCTTCCCATTTCTCCTTTTGTGCTAATGTTCCACCTATAACTTAAGCTGGCCCTAAGTCTTAGTAAGAGTTTATCTTGAGGCAGCTTGTTGTTTTGTTTCATTTGGGGTTTTTTTGCCTCCAAGTCTTTCAAGAAAGCAGTGCTTCTCTTGGAAATGGTACCTGCAATGGAAAAGTATTCTCTCTTTCACTTGTAGCCTTAATGTTCTCTACTTAGATGTAGTTTTTGATCATTGCCATCCTTGAATTACTATCATGAGATGCTGGGAAGTTATCTCTGGACAGTGTGTTGTTGGTGTTTTGAAACTGCATAAAAGAATGCCAAGAGTGTGCTTCCAGCACTCATTTTTGCTTATGCTCTTTCCCTTGAAGCCTTCTGATCTGGTTAGAGCTATGCTAGGATTCCCCTTCCATAGTGGGCAAAAGTTGAATGCTACACTGCCAATTTGCTCCATAGGTGAAAGGCAGTTTGAAGATGCAACACTCAGGCAACCATGTGAGATCTTTGATGGCTGGAACTAAAATAAAATGCAAGAAAATAAATTACACATTCTTAGGGGCTGCCACTATTACAGAATCGGAGTATGACTCAGTTAACTAAAAGCTACAACCTGTTCTTCCTTTTATTTCTCTCCTAAGCTGTAGTTTGCTTCCTCCTCTGGAATCATAACTTTTTCTTCCTTCTTTTAGTTCCTTTCTCCTCACAACACACATGCCTTGAGTGGGTAAATTAAACAAAACATGAGTATATGAAACAAATTTGCTACCCTTAAGGGAGGGAGATGGCTTGATTTGTTATATTTTTCTTTTCTTTGTGCAGCTCACTCATGTTTAGTACCAGTCTGTTTTCTTACTGTATTGTTCTTGCTTGTTTTCTCTCCTTCACCTTTTTCCCCATC
>NW_017729022.1:6303339-6324587 GCF_001723915.1 Gavialis gangeticus
ACCCTTAAGGGAGGGAGATGGCTTGATTTGTTATATTTTTCTTTTCTTTGTGCAGCTCACTCATGTTTAGTACCAGTCTGTTTTCTTACTGTATTGTTCTTGCTTGTTTTCTCTCCTTCACCTTTTTCCCCAAGGCCCTGTTCCTTAATTGCTTTCCTTTCCCATCTCATTCTGTTAACTTTATTCTTCCCGTCTCGATAGTGCCCAACACTCAGTGTGTCTTTTTCTTGCTCTGGCTTGTCATGTGCTCCAGAGTAAACTTAAACTGAAAGCACAAGCTTTTCACTGAGCACCATCCTCCCTCTTGCAGCCTTATAGATGTGGAGAAGGAAGGACAAGATCCAGAGAACACATTTTTCAGCCAGGCCTCCTCTTCTTGAAACTTAGTTGGGTTTGATTTTGGGTTTTGTTTTCCTAGAGATCCAGCAAACACCTACTTCCCATTATTTCTGCTTCTTTCTGATGCCTGCACATGCCTTCACTGATCCTTCACTGGTTCCAGTACAGTAAAAGAGGAGAGGGGCAGACACAGAGCAATCAAGAAAATAAGTAGTTATGATGCACTATGAACCAATGTGCTAAAAAGAAAATGTTATACTGACTCCATTTGAGCACTATCTGAAAGTGCATGCAAAGTTGGGATATCACCTGCTTGATACTGAAAAACAATACTGAAGGGAACTCATTCTTCCTTAATACTCCAAGTGCTATATATTTTTTTTTCAGCAAAAATATGTCAGGGCTTCTTTTTTAGTATTTAAGAACTCTAACTCTTATATGTCTACTGATTAACAGTAAAAGAAAGGACAAGTAATAAGGGCTTCTGTCATTGGATCAGGGTTTTGTCATTTTCCTGGAGTGGGTTTCCTCCTGTTTCTTGGCTGACAGTTGCCTAAGGGTGTAATTTTTGGGGTGAATCAGACTAGGTGATAGATTTTCTTCCAATTTTACAAGCAATGAAGTACGGGAATTAATTTAACAGTAAAGCATGCATGTACTAGCTTTCGCATGGATGGAAAACCTTGCAGGTGTTGTCTGAGGGAAGCACCAACCAAAGGCAGTAAAGAGAAATGCAGAATTAAGGCACCCCAGCCTTTCAGAGTTCTGCTTTACTGAAGAAACATCACGTGCACCTAACAATGTGTTTAGAGGGCCTTTACACTGCATACGCAATGTAAAGGGGTGGGAAACCTCCCCTAAAGGAGGCAGTTAGGGATTCCCCTGACACAGCAGAAAATCCAGTATGGGAGATAATTCATGATGTGAAAGGAGTGAGACAGGAACAAGAGGGAAGTGCTGCATCTTGGCAATCCATAGTAGGATGAATGGCTCCTAAGAGGCTAGGAGAACATTTTCAGGATGATGTCAGGAGAGGACAGCTGTTTATAACCCACAGCCACACTCAAATGTATCAAATGTTGCTCAGATACATGTGAGGATTTAGCCAAAGGGAATAGTTCCTGAAAACAGATGTGTGAAGTTTTTTTTTTAAAGAGAAACTTACACTTACTTGTTAACATTAAGTTTGCAACAGGATGCTGTTACCTCCTTAAAAGTTCTCACACAGCTATTCAGAGCATGGTGTTCGTTCTGTCCTTTGTGGTCCTTGTATATCTTTCACATCCAGCATAAGGGAGGATACTCTTCCTTGTAATGACATGCAAGAGAAGATTAACCTTTTATAGTCATCAGCATTCAGTGGTCCTGAATGTATTTCAGCTCTAATGATTATGTTCTGTTTACTTAAATTCTCTCCTGAGTTTCATATGAGATGCAGTCTCTGTCCTGACTGTTGTTTTATTTCATACTATGAATGGCTGCAAGTTACCTGAGTGTGGTTTGCAGAGCTGTTTATTCATAAAGGGGTCCTCCAATGTGAAAGTCACTATATAACTGTAATGTATATTGTTATATTATTCTGTACTCTAATTATTATATTATTCTGTGGAAGGAGTTAGGCTTTTGTTTTGAGCAAAGATGCCTTCAAACTATTGTAAACATGATGGACTTTCAGCAAACTTGCCATGACCTTGTGGTGTGATTATATTCTGTTCAGGCATTCTTTGTGAAAGACTACGTCTTGAACCACCCAGAGGATGGTGAGAAGATCACACGCTTGAGAGACCTGATGCTTGAGCAGGTAGAGTGGAGAAAAGGCCAAGCAGATGGCCTGCTGCCTGTTCTAGCTGAAATTGATATGTGCTCAGATAAAAGATGAAATCACAGTGTTTAGCTGCTCAGTGGCCCTCAGCATTTGCTGCATTAGCTTTCAGATGGCCTGCAATTCCCTACACCATAAACATTTTTCCATCTTTTAGTTAATGTAATCCCTTGAATTCTTTGCCCTCTTTTTACTCTCTCTCATCTCATAGAAATTGAACATTAAATAAGAGGGAGAACTTTCTTTTAATAGAAAATATTTGTTGTGAATATTCATTTAATTTGTAGATTGTGCTACAATGGAGTGACACTCCCGTCACTAAAAAACCAAATGTAGCAAGAGCGCTTGGTATATTATGTTATGAAAGATGCTTTTCAAATATTTGCCTGTGTGGGAACGTAGAAATGACATGTGATATAAGAACTTCAGATTACCCTTTGATCTTTATACTATTTTCACTCTATTTAGTTGTTTGGATTCTTTACAGTAGAATTTGCTAGTCATGCTAATTAAAGTGGTGTAAATTACCTCATTTGTAATGGATTTAGAAGAAGAGAGATGAGTTTGGAAATGTCTTTCTAGTATTGTGTTTACTGAAGATGTCTCTTTTTTGGTTTTGTATTTTCCCTTATTTAGCCAATAAAAGAATTCTAGGCATTTGGTATGGTGGTGAGCCAAATAAGCTTGACATCATATATTAGAACTGGTCAAAAAATTTCAGCTAAACGTTTTCTCACTAGAGAACATCGCTAAGATCTGAATTCAGAAAATTAAAAGCTTCTGTTTCAGTTTACTCCCCCATTACACCAACCCAGCCATACAGAGAGATTGTGATGCGTCGTGGAAGATGTAGTTCTGTTAGAGAGTGGGTCCACAACAGTGATTCTCAACCAGGTTGCTGTGTAAACTGTTAAGTATGTAAATATCTAGGCAGGATTCACACGATAAACCAGTTTTTCTTAGGAATCCAGTGTCCAAAACAGTCCATCCAGCAGTCCATTTTGAGTTTTTTCCAAGAAAAGAATTGCTCTGATATTCTTCCATCATCAAAAAATGAGTGAAAGCTAAGAGACAGCGTATTCTGAGGGGTACTGTGAATCTACCAAGGGGTGCCATGAGTTTGATACAGATGAGAACTACTGGTCTAGAGGGGCATGAAAAATTCAGTGCTACAGCTCCCATGAGGCACCACAAAAGCTGAGGCAGAAGCAGAGATTTATGTCAGTCTGTCCTGAAATAACCCATATTTTGTTTTTTAGTAAGCAAACCCAATGCAAGTGTTCCAGTCTGAGAATGCTATATAACATTTTGTTTCAACTAAAATTCTCAAATTGAAATGCTTTGACATTTTATTGCAATTTTTTTCTGAGCTTTTGGTCCCGTGCAAAGTTTTAAAAATTCAACTTTTTATCCCAGTTTCGAATGAAGGCAGATGTTGAATAAGTAATTATTAGGTCATCTTGCATACTTATTGTGCCAAATCCTCATAAGGTGCAAGTTGGGTGGGTCCATTGTTTTTGGTTATTTCGATAGAGCAGTATTGATTTACATCTGCTGAAGGATCTTATCTGTTTTGGTTTCAGTTTTAAAGCTATCATTAATCCTTGGAATTTGAAAAGACCCAATAATTATCGAGCATATCATTTTGAATTCCAAAAGCTAACTAATTAAAATCTTGAATGATTTATCAGAGAGCAAGAAATAAAGTATTCAGCAAGAACAAGACAGCTTCAGTTTTACTCATATTGAAGTCAGTGGTGCTGTGCTGATGTATGCATTCAGTATATCAGCTAGTTGTTATCTTAAGACCATATAGCCTAATGTAATTGCATTATTTTACATTTAATTGTATTTGTCCTATTGCTTAATTAAGCCAATATAGCAAATCTATTGGAGAAAATTTGAGCAAGATAACAAATTAAATATTCTATAAAGTCAGATCTAGACCACACAATGAACATACGCATCTTAACAAATAAATACATATAAGCTAAATACTTCTGAAAACCAAATAGCACAAAGACGATTTGACTAGATGCATGTGTTTGGCTGTAATTTATTAAGATCCTTGATTCAAATAGGTGCTTTTTCATAAATTGCGTTTGTTTGTTTTTTATTAATTGGATTATAGTATAAGGGAAATTTAAAAATTAAAACAAATAAATCCTTTTTTCCCCTTCCTTCTCTCCTAAATTTATGAAGGCCCAGATTCTAGAATTTGGCTTAGCTGTGCATGAGAAGTTTGTGCCTCAAGATATGAGACCTTTACACAAAAAGCTAGTGGATCAATTCTTCGTGATGAAATCAAGTTTGGGAATACAGGTACGTGAGCAGAAGCATTGATAAGCTATAGGACTCAGCTGCAGCATGTGAACATGGTTGTTAATTTTACTAAGCAACAAAGAGCGACATCTTTTGGTTATTTGGCTGAATTACATTTTTGTAGCACTTAATAATTTCAAAGTGAAGAAAAACTTTTATCTAACTTGCAGTGTAGCCTAGAAAAAAAAAAACTTGCATTTTACTTCATTAAAGAACAAGTTAAACATCAATGAAGAAAATTATTTTAGTTCCTGAAGGTATGGACAGATGTACGTTTTAGCCACTTGAAAACAAGGGTTGCTCCTTCTCAGGAGCTCTCACAAGTTATTACAATGCAACTATTCTATCTGCATAATTTTATATGGTAGCTAAATTGGCCTAACTCTGACCTGAAAGAAACTGGGTTAAAGTTAGAGCTGTGGTACTATATGTCTGTTGCTACAGTGTGGGGGGCCAAACTTTTTGACGGGTGTCACAAGTTAGCCCTGCACCTTCCCTGAGTCCCACTCAGATCCCCTTTCCCTACCTAATCTTTTGCTCCCTTCTCTGGGCTTCCCATCTGATCTTCTGCTTTGCTTTCTGCTCCTGGTCTGTCTGCTGCAGTGCTGCCTGTCCCCTCCCCAGTTTGCTCTTTGCCATATACAGAGACTTCTTGTGCCATTTACAGCATGTGAACCACAGGTTGGCCACCCCTGTGCTATGGGATCATGAAGATGTTTCAGTTGCATTGTAACAGCTTGTATCAGTACCCTTTAATATCAATGCAGTTACATCTGTCTATACCCTTAGTAGTAGTAATGTATCAGATTCAAAATGAAAAGGCATTACTAGTTAGTACTATGAAAAAAAATCTTCCAAAATATTTGATGGTGCCTTGTTTATTCAAACAAATATTTTCTTTTTCAATACTTACCTAGGAGTTTTCTGCATGTGTTCAAGCAAGTCCTGTTCACTTCCCTAATGGCAGTCCACGGGTATGTAGAAATTCAGCGCCTCCTTCTATGAGCCCAGAGGGTGCCAGGGTAATTCCTAGACGCAGGTAAGTCAGAATTTAAATTAGCAGAAATATCCATCATTTTCTTTAGTCTTATTCAAATGGTACTTATCATACATGTATACTTTTTGGTATCATCAATCTATCATTTGTTATCCTCCACAGATGGTAAAATATCAGTGTGATAAATTACCCAAATTTGATTTATGAGATAAATGAGGAGTGGGGATTTTATTTTGTCTGGATACTGTATTAACATTTGATAAATTGCCATTTGGAATAGGAATTAACTAATCAATATTGTGTTCTTGTTCCTCAAACAGTCCATTAAGTTACCCAGCTGTCAACAGGTATTCATCTTCATCACTGTCATCACAAGCTTCTGCTGAAGTCAGCAATATTACTGGGCAGTCAGAAAGCTCTGATGAAGTTTTTAACATGCAGGTATCTTTCCTGTACTAAATTCAATCTAGCTTGTTGTGAGTTTTCTTATAAAAAGCAATTAGGTGTTATTGACTACTATTTTCTTCTCTTGTTTTAAGAATTGCGAATGAAATTACTCCCTAGTCTAGAGGTGCTCAACCTCCAGTCCACTGGCCAGATCCAGCCTATGGAGCAATATCATCCAGCCCATGGGGATCTCCTACAAGTGCAGAACTTTGGTGGCAGGGGGAGCAGTGGCAACTTTAATTGTTACTCCCCTGTGGCCAAATTTCCAGACTGATGGGGAGCTCTGTAGGCCAGATAATGTGGGCTTTTGTGCTAGACTGGGCCAGTGTGGCTCTGAAACCAGATCCAGGGACATGGGGTTGGGCTGGTGTGCAGCATGGGGCAGGGCCAGTTTTTACTACCAGACCAACCCCATGCCACTCATCTGACCCATGATCCAGAAGGTTGGGTACCACTGGCCTGGTTGAACTTGGAGAAATAAATGCATGTGGCAAAATTAGTATTAAAACTGATGCACTGTAACACAGGCCCATCACTTTTATCTAATCAAACTTTTCTGTACAGTTGCTACTAACAATATGGCAAGTATAAAATAAAGTAAATGGTATCAGTATCACTCAGCCACTTATTGATTGGAGGCACTGCAAAATTAGTCTAACAAATTACAGCTCTACTTTTGGCAAAGGGTGTGCATTAAGATCTGGGAAGAGGAACAAATTATAACAAGTTAACAGGAGAGGGAGAAGCTTAATATGTATCATTTATTTTAGCTATCAATTCCTATCCCACAGTAAGTGGAAATTAAACTGCAGTAATTTAGCCCTGTTTCATTCAGAGCCCAGTTTAACTTTTGTGTACTGCAAAATTGGGACAGATACAGAAACTAGTTATTGCAAAACAGTTGATACATGGTAAATATATTCTCTCCTTCCATTTTTAACCGTCTGTCTGACTGTATCCTTACTGAAATGCAAACCGTTCTATTTTACAACTCTGTGCATGATCTATTTCCAGCCTAGTCCATCTACCTCAAGCTTGAGCTCTACTCATTCTGCTTCACCTAACGTGACCAGCTCTGCTCCATCCAGTGCTAGAGGTTAGTGCTCATCTACTATGAGCTAAATGGCTCAAATCATTACATGCATGCCACAAAGGTGACATGGAATGCAAATGACTGTTTTAAGTAGGTGATTTTTTGGGAGGACAGGTTAAGTACAATAGAAACTCTTCTGTCTCCTGAACTTGGCCCATAGAATTGCAGTGTCATAATTTAACTGTATATTAACTTACTCTTTTGGATTGTTTTCTATTCCAGCCTCTCCTCTGTTGTCTGACAAACATAAACACTCCCGAGAAAACTCTTGCCTGTCCCCAAGAGAGAGACCATGCAGTGCCATCTATCCTACTCCTTTAGAACCTTCGCAGGTAGGCAGCTGCCCAGCTGGCCTGTTACCACGAGCTTTTCAGATTATAATAATGGAGTTTGTTTAACGTTTAACTTATTCAGCAGAAGTGATGATTTTTAAAACACACAAGAGGAAATCAGTTGAGAGAACCTGGTAATGTCCAGAGGTTTCATATAAGAAAAATAATGACCTAACTTCCTCAATCCTCTCTTCGCCATCATTAATATTAGTAGGCATGCATTAATCTCATTTGGCAAGAATACAATAGGCCAGATCCTATTTACCATATTTCTGTATATATTTTGTGTTCCAGGTCATATTAGCCAAAGCTGTTCCAAATCGTATAGATTGAGCAGAACTCGGTCATTCCAAAAACCATATCAATTGAGCAGGCAGAATGCAATCATTCTAAACACCATATACAGCATTACAACTGGCAAGCATCCTCTATCTCAGACCTGTCACCCTGGGACTTCATATAGTCCCAAATGCATTGGTAGGCATCCTGTGTGCAGACCCAAGCCTAGAGGTCTTGGGATTCAGGTGCCCCCAGATACTACAGGCAAGCATCCGCTATCGCAGACTTTTTTAATCCAGGGCTTCCAATACTCCCTATACTCAATCTTAGCCCAGAAGAGGCCAAGTTAATTGGCTTGAAGTCACCATGGCTTGAAATGCTGTTGACTTGCTCGGGCCCATATTTTGGGTTGGGCCCCAGCAGACTCAATAGCATTTCAAGCTATCATGACTCCACAGATCAGCATTGCTTCCAGTGTGTGCGGGTACTCCAAATACTACCCCCACCCACACAAGATCCAGGTACTAATTAACACCCCCCCTCCCCACACACACACACACACACACACACACACTCATGACTGGAACCAGGTGTTTGTGGGATCCTCCAAAATATTGTAGACATGTGAGGCACAGGGCAACCTGGTCTGGCTCTACCTCATGGGAAGTGGAGCCATACTAATTATGTGCGATAGGCTGAAAGAGTGGGTGACAAAGGGATTCTAAATGAAGTGTTTGGGTCCTGTTTGATGATGTAAGGCTGCTGAGAGAATAGAAATCACTGGAAATGGGAAAGAAAGGCACAGCTTATTTGGGGGAGTGAACAGGAAGTTTCAATGTAGTCATTGTAGTAGCTCACCATGACTTGAAAAAGAGTCAGCGCTAAGGGGGATTACATGCAATGAACACTGCCATATATGTTATTCAGGTGGGCTGCACTCAGCAAGAGTAGTATTTTTGACACCAAGGGGAGGCTGTCAGGGCCAGCAGTGCAGGTCCCAGCCTGGTATTGCCATACCTTTACACCTAGAGCCTGTTCCCTCCTCGGGGAGCATCTGCCCCCCCCCCCTTTTTTTAAGGGCCACACTTGTGACTGATTTTGTGGAAGTTAGGAAGGAAGGAAAATGGAGGGGAAACATGTTTTTATAGCAGCTGTTGTCCACTTTGAGCTTCCCTTTACCTTTCGCTAAAATATTTTGCTCTAAGCATTGTCAGAAAAAGATACATTATGAAGCCAGTTCATTTTGGCAATTCCTACTTTTCTGTGTCATTTCAAAGAGGAATATGAAGTAGGGAAGGCAGTATTTCTGGAAGGGGGGTGGAGAGAGAGGCAGAAAGAGAAAATATGTTCTTACTTGAAAATTATTATCTTTTAATTCTAAGTAGGAAAATGCCCATCATTTGTCTGTGAGTTATGGAGACTTGCAGAGTAAGTTTGATATGCCAGCTATTGTTGATTCCTTATTGATTTCAATCTTTCCATTCATTGGGCACATTCAAGTGCTTTTCTCTTGATATCTTTGTACTTCTGATTCATGCCACCTCCACAACACAGTTCATAACACGGACTAGAGATAAGCACTTTGGCAGCAAGCTCCTTGGCTCTGGCAAAATGCGTCCATTCTGACTCTTGCCAGAAATTCTCCTTCTAACAACCAGATTGCTCGGTAGCTCTGATTTCCTTTAATTTAAAATGGCTTGCTACTTTCTTTTTAGTTTTATTTTTATCTTTTTTTCTCTGTCTTCCCTGTCCACTATCAGATGGGTTCTTGAAGAAAAATATTCTTCTATGTAAATATTCTCCTTAATGCTATTTAAGTTCTTGCACGTCACCTATCATCATGATACCTAAGTATCCTAAATTTAAACTTAGGCATGATTAAAAGCAATTCTCAGGGACCGTTTCAATTGATTCTGCATGTTGCTCTCTAAATGATAAAGCAGCCAGAGCCCCATAGAATGAAGACTAGTAGATGTTCTTTATGTAAAGTGGCTTTATTCATCCACATACAAAGAAAGAACTGTGCCATTTTTTTGCTCTCAGCTTGCAACTTCTTGCATTGCCAAGTGGAATGAGGCCATCATTCCCCATTGAACCAGAGATTTGTTACAGGAAAGTATGAGGAGCAAACACATATACTCAGTCTCCACTCGCCCAGAGACTTGCCCATTACCTTTCTCATTCAGAATAATGTTTCAAACCAAAGAAGGCCAACCATTCCCTCTGTCTCATCCTTCAATGGACAGATATAGTAAAAGAAGAAAATATCCTTCTTAAAACAACCAGAATGGGTAATATTCCAAAGAAATTATCTGATTCTCTATCATCAGAGTAGGATTTAAAAAGCCATATTCAGTGTTGAGACATTACAAAGATTAAACTATTACTGTCCTTCAAGAAACATAATTAGCTCTTAATAAAAATTAGATGCTGACATTATTACTAGTCCTTGCTGCTCTTATCCTAACACTTTGGAACTCAGAAGCTTGATCAGAATATTCATGATATGGTAATCAGGGAGGGTTGTCCCCCCTCACTCTATTTGCTTGTAACCAAGTGAAAGTAACTTTTGCTATTGTCTTTTAATGAGGAAAACAGGAAGTATTCAGGAGTGTACTTGTGTATGCTTCAAGACCAAATCCAATCCTGCCAAGCCACTGCATACCTCATTTGAACAAGGGATGAGGACTGAGTAGTACCCAGGCCAAAAAAGTATTAGACCAAGTAATCTGACTTAAATTGTTTCTCAGGATTATATCTATATGTCTGCATCTGGTTGGCTCCCTTTCAGGGTTTGCTTCTTGGTCTCTGGCTAAGCCTGGTTTTTCTAGCCTGCACTTTATATGCAGAATATGAATTCCTATTGTTGTTAAGGGTTGAGAGCTCTCCTGAGTGTTTGCTATTTATTCTTATTCCCCTTTGTAATTTAAGGGGGAGTTCTTTGCTCCTTGTTAATTATTCCATGATTACACTCATTCTAAATAACGTGTTTCATTGTTTCAGTTCCTCCCCCTTCCTTCGCATTTCCTGTTTTGCTTTCTTGGTCCCTACCTGTGGTTTCAATTGTATTTTTGACACCTGCACATGTTTTCCTTCAGAAAGGAAACTAGACTTTACTTATTGCCTAGTACAGAGCAGCAGACTCTGAAAGGAGATGTAAGAAAAAATTTTTGCTTGAGCGGTTTTCATTAATTGCTTGGTCTTGCTTTTAAATCCCATAGCATTACTTCCTCTCTGCTCTTATTTTCCTCTAAAATTAGAACTAAATTATTGGTGAAATTAGCTGCTCATTTGATTTACCTGTATTATTTAATGTCAAAAGGGAGTCCAGAAAGACCTGCTAGTGTTGCTAATAGACACAGTGTTTGGAGCTTAGAACAAATTCATATTGGTCCTTCGATCTCTAGTAGAAATTAATAATCGGGAAGGAGGAAATTGATAGGTATAAATACAGTTCTCACTAGCAATAAAGATAAGGAACTCATATCTCAGACAGAAATAGGAAATCCTCTACCAAGGATATAGCAGTGCCATAGGCATCAACATATATTGGTTTCTAAAATGAGATCCTTGCAAACAGGCCTCTGCACTCACTCAGCATCCCACTGAAGTCAATCCATATAAACTTCACTTGAGAACTGATATTTAAGTTACAATTTTAATGAAGTGGAAAACTGCTTTACATATAGATGAAGCTTAATAAATCACTCTCTCAAATTCTTTGGGTATATGCTGTCTTCAAAGAAAGAGGGTTTAATCTCTGTTTCTACACATTTCAAAAACATTGTATGTTCTCTTGTGTCCTTTACCCTATATGCCTCTAAATTAGTCCTTTTTAATAGATAAAAGTATAATTCTACTATGTTTGTAAATGTAAATTTGGATCATGTTGGTTTTCAAGATCAACTTGCTTCTTTAAATCATTTAACTAGGTGTTTTTGTGCAAAGCTAATTAAATTGTCTTTAAAAGGTCCATTGAGCTACCATTATAGCTACCCAAAAATGCACTCTTCTGAATTTCTAGAGAATGCTGTTTAACCATATTGGAGACGGTGCTTTGCCACGAAGTGATCCGAGCCTCTCTGTCCCTGAGAAGGGTGAGTAGAAATCCTACGCTGTAGCCAATTTTGTAATCCAAAAGAGACTGTTAAAGTGTCCTTTCATTATAGAATGGCACTCCTCCTGAAGTGAACAATAATAATTTCTAACTCTCATACAGTACTTCTCCATCGAACTCAAAGCACTTCCCAAAGAAAGACTAGTGACCATGTGATCTGGGCCTTGCATTCAGAAGGGCCTGGGACATAGCAGGGAGACAGAGTAAGTGCTGGAACAGCAGATGGCAATGCATTGCTGCTGGCTCTGTCTGCTAGGATGGCCTCTTGCTGGCTGGATTGATTCACTTGGGAGAATGGTTAAAGGCTCAGGAGTGGGGAGAATATAAACATTCTTTTGGGGACCTTAGAGTCTGGAGGGGTTCATAAAGACTTTGTCTTGGGGTGGGAAAAACCCTGAAGTTTGGTACCTCCTGACCCTCTTTGACCAAACATAATCCATCCCATTTATAAGTAATGTTTATAAATGGTATAAATTGGAAGGAAATCTTCACTAGTTTGAGTAAATAAAAAACATCCATTACTTGCTATACCAAAGATGTTTTCATTTATATCATTTTAAGTAGCATGTTCTTTAATGTTGGCATAATCACAGAGCAATAAGCTTTACACTGAAATCACTCTGGAATCCGTAGAGACATGCCAAATGGCTTTAAGGAAAACAGATTTGTGATAGCTTGCATTTCAGAAAAAAACATTCTTACAAGAGCTGGCCAGGAAAGAAAAGTTCCCTCCTGCAACACATTTTGAATTTTTCAAATATCCCATATATGAAAGAAATCTCAAAAGTTCATAGTTTTTCACAGGACTGAGAAATCGGCAATATTTTAGTTCAGAAGCACTGAAACATTCCTACAGGCCTGGGAAGAAGAACAGTTTCCCTTAAGACAGAGCTCCATCAGTTTATGCATACAATTCTCTGTGATAGCAATGAAAAATCCAGGATAATTTCTTGTTCCCAGGAAAGATGTTCTATAAAATGTTATATTCAGTGAGCCAGGCCCCTTCCAGTCGTACATTTCTCTTCCGGAATAAAGTTGTTCACTTACCATAAATGGGTCCTTTTTCTTTTCTGTAGGCAGTGTCTTATATGATACATCTTCTTTAGCAAATATGATCAGAAAACAGGATTTTATTTTCTTTGAGAAATGTTGTGCCAAGCTGTGGGCATAGTTCTGTGAAAGGGAAACTAACTGCCAAGGTTGATACATGCTGGGTGCATCTGTACATGATACTAATGTAAAGCAATAAACTTTGGTGCTGATTGAGCTGGAGTAAACTGCTCCCAGGTACAGTGTGTACACATGTGCCTAGTACAGCAGCAATTTGAGCTGGGGCAGAGCAGAGCTGGGATGGCAAGGGAAATGGGGTATCAGCCCCGGGCTCTGAGTGGCAACATCATGCAGCGAAGGGGCTGGCTGGGGCATGAGGGTACTGACCCCATGGAACCACGTGGCTAGGTGGGAGGCTGGAATCTGGCCCCTGCCTGGTCACTGCCTACATGTGCATTTCTGTGCAGGAAGTGACCCTGCTGTAAGATAGTCAGTACTGTCCCTGATGGCACTATCTTATAGTGAAGTTAATTAGTTTACTGTGCCCTAACACGAGCGCCTATGTAGATGGTGAGCCTTTACAGTGGGGATTATTAGTCTACTCCACAGTAAAGCACGCATTTAGATGCACCCACTAGAAATAAGACTGGTCCTTTCTTTTTTGGGGGGGGGTGTCAGGGGTGGCGGGAGCAACGACACATGAACCTCATGACAGCCACCTGTAATAACTTATACTACTGCCCCTGCCGAGGAATTGAGCTCCCCTCATTTGTATATTGGTTCCATGTTATGTATTTTCCTTGGGCTGGGACTCTGTGATGTTTGTACAGAGTCTAGCGTGCTGGGGTGCTAACCATTTGGGAGCATTTACACCCACCTTTGCATCCTGCTGTAATAGAAATAGTCACAACAGTAGTACTGCACTCGGCCTTTCATCTTCTCCTTGTAAAAGGATGTGGGGTTCATGCATCTCTGTCTCCTGCTTACTTGTGAGTTATAGAGCAGGCAAGCAATGAGGAAATCAGTAAATTACATGCTCCCAATATCTCAGAAAATCTTTGAAGTTGTTGACAGATGGGTCAGCTGGAAAAAAAAGTTCTACAGTTTTCCACTTCTGCCTTTCTGGAGATAGTCGATCTTTCATTGTTGGGAGGAGGGGGGCGCAGAGCAGCAAGGGGAGGGGAAGGGCAGTCTTAAAAGAAATGGAATTGGAATTATCTTTTGGTCCTGTCAGTGCTGCCTGACAAGTGCAGACAGGATGACAGTATGAGCTATCATCTGAGAGAATATTCCCCGCTCTTCAGTTCAGGTAAAGCTGTAGAAGTTGGGGGAAATGACACTGATAAATACCAAACATCCAAGTTTCACAAGTCAGAAGTGCCAAAAGAGTGAATTTTAATTATGACCTTTGTGCCAAGGCTCTACAACATAAGAGCCTAGGTTTTCCAAGCTCCACCGCAGAAATGTTTGGTTTTTTTCTTTTTCTGTTTTAAAATGTCCATCTCTTCTCTTCTTCACTTGTTCACTTTTTTGTCTCTGTTCAGCTCTCTGTTTTAGGACATGCAGGACAGCAGCAGAAGAGTCAAAGGGGTTTTTTGAGTTATATTGACTAAAATTTTATTCAGTTTCTGTCTTTCAATCTTTCTACAGGAAACGCAATTCAGGGGAACTGCCTGTGGAATAGCCTGTTTCATTCTGCCTAGAATTCTTTAAACAGGAGCCCACTGCAAAGGGAAAATGACTCCATTTGTGGGAGGCTGCTCTGTTTCCCTCTGTATTGGGATCTGTGTGCAACACACCAGAGTGCTATTTCAGCTGCTGTTGCTGCTGGTGGTTCAAATTGCCATACAATCTCAAACTGACCTGGAGGCCAAATGCATACATCAGGCAGGCCAGGAATCTGATATGCATGATTGAAGTGCTTTTCTGAAATGCTGCTGTAATCATTAGAGCTTCTCAGGCATGCTGTTTTATCATTTAACATTTTCCATCTGCGTATTTGTAGCTTTTATGGATGTAGGAAAGGTTGGCGAGGCTGAACCAGAGCTAGAACTGTTGGTCTTTGTCTCAGTTTCATCATTCCCTTCCAGCTGTAAACACTACCCCCAGCAGCTGGAGCCTGGATAGTGGGAAAGAAGCTAGGAATACGTCAGAAAGTGCAAAGCTTATATCTCCTCCTGTGCCACCAAGACCCACACAGACTGGTAAGCCTATCAACATTTTCAGGCCAGTACAAAATGATTTTACTGGAGGATTTTGATTCTCTCTACCATAATTAACACTTAAGTGTTTGGGCAGGTTAATTTATCTTTTGATTATGAGAACTGTAGAACTGCACTTACTTTCACCTTATTAACAATCTCTCCTCTGTAACATTCCTGTTCCAATATCCTGCTTTTCGTTTAATGACTTCTTACTTCACACTGTTCATGTTGACACTGGAAGAGATGACTGAGTTTAGTCTTTTGATCTTATGATTGGACATTACCAACCACAAATGTTCATTATAAAAAAAATCTTATTGGCAGCATCACTTTAGCAGCTAAGTACATATATTAGTTTAATTTCTTTAACCAATTTACCCTTCAGAAAAGTATTTTGTCCTTTTAAAGGTATTACAAATATAATTGTTTTTTGTGGCTGAAGATATTTTTCATTCAGCCTTTAAGCTTCACAGCATGTCATCTATCTCTGATATAAGTACCCTTTGTTATATGCTTTTGCTTATTTAATACATACTTTCAGAATATTTTTCTTATAAGAAAAAAACATAGTGAGGGGAAGAAAGCGTGATAAGGTTTTTTTAAAATCATATTGCCAGTTGGCTTACAATAATGTAGAAATCATCAAGGGAAATGGCTGCATAAATATAGCATACTGTATCTGTTCTGTTTTAAGATAACCTTCACTTAACTTTGAGAAAAAACAGAATATTCACTCAGCCTTTAAGCAGAGTACAGGGACAGGTATAGGAAGAGGTACTGAGCAGCAAAAATTGGATCCCCTCTTTTCCATTTATAGCTTTTCTGATGAGTGCCTTTTCTATCACTATTTCTGTAAAACATTTAAACTTACTGGTGATCTTAGTCATGTCTGGTGGCATTTTTGTAATAATGTTGATGTCCATCTTTCATGAAGGTAGTAGTCTAAAATCTGTCAGGTTTCTGTGAAACTGAATTACAATCTTTCTAACTTCACAGCTTCACCAGCAAGACATATAGCCTCAGTTTCCCCTTCTGTTGGCAGATCTCCAATGAAGGTATTGACCCATCCCATGGGGCTATATAACATGATGTATGATTTTTTGTTAATATTGGTTGTTTTTCATGTATATAGTTTTCAGCAAAGCTTCAAAGTCATGTGCATTTCCCCAACATATTCAGGTCAGGGGTTGTGCCATGTGATCACAATCTTTCCTACATCCCCCTCTTAGATGGGGTTTACCCAGAATACCCATTGTGTCCATGAGTGGAATCTACAGAGTAGTAATAGAAGCAGGTATTTTTCCCTTATCTAAAGATATATGCCAGGATTCACACCCCTGGAAAATAAGAATAGTGAGAGATGTGCTGAAAGAAAAATGACATAAGATAGCACCACTGCAGACTCTATGCCTGGGAGTAAAAGCTTCATGGGCTAAGAGCACAGTCTTTGAGAGTCATCCTCAGATGCAACATTGAAGATGTGGCTTGAAGATGGTATTGTGGGCTTCATTACATCCTTTCAAAGGTTAGAAGTTTGGAATTGCTCTCTACACCTAATGTGCGCATTGAAGGTGAAAAATCTGGAAGCCACTGGACTTGCAGGCTTTCATGAGGGTACATCAGAAAGAAGTTCACCCTATTTCAGCATCTGCTGCCATTTATCTCAGTGAGACAGCTAGCACCTCCCTTGAGGAGCCAGAACTCTGTATTAGGGGTGCACCAATAGAGATTTTGGGAGCCGATACCAATCCAATTTCTGATATAGCTGAGTGCAGCTAGTAAGTCTGGTGTGGTGGAAGGGGAGGGAAGGGCTGTGTGGGACAGATCAAGTTGTCTGTGGTAAGGGAGGGAATGGGGCTGGGGTAGGTACTGCCCAGCTGGGGCAGGACAGGGTGTGGGACAGAGCCGTGGCTTGTCCGGGGGACATGGGGAGTGGGGGGCTCTCACTGCTGCGTGCACCCCAGGAGGGCATGAGGGGGGCGTATGCCCTGGATCCTACGTGGGGCGTGAGCAGGACAAGCTGCAGCTGTGGGAGGAGGCTGGCACTGGGGTGGTGCTGGGCAGGCAGTGGCGGCGCTGTGAGGGGACTATGGGGGGGGGGCTGCAGCCACCCCAGAAATCGCTGTAAGAGCCCCATAGCCCCCCCATGCAGATCTGGGGGCACACCCCTACCCCTATGCCCTCCCAAATGAGGGGCAGGGACAGCAGTAGGTGCTGCTGGATGAGCAGGCGAGCCGCCAAACAAACTGCACGCAGCAGTGGGAGCTGCCCCCGCTTCTTTCCTGTGCCCCCCCAGCTAAGCTACCCCTCCCCCCCTGCCCTGGCTGGGCTGCACCTGCCCCAGCCCCACACCCTCCTCACCACAGGGGCCTTGATCTGCTCCCCCATACTCCTCCCCTTCCACCACAACACACTTACCAGCTGCACGCAGCTCTCCATGTTGCTGGCTGTGCTCCTCACTGTCTACGTGCTGCACTGCGGCTGTGTGCTTGCATGGACCATTTATTGGCCACTTCAGGCCAATTTCTGATATAGACAATTTTCTTATAGTGGTGCCGATCCAATATCGGACCAGCCTATTGGTGCATCTCTACTCTGTAACCATGACTTAAGGAGTTCATTGTGGCATACAACTGCCATTAGAGAGCCTGCCTTGAACTCTGTTCCAGTACTTTTGCTCTTGAAAAGAAAATTTCATTAAGAGCTGATTGAGTTATGCCAACCTTGTGCTAAGTAGCTGGAGGTCCTGACTGAAAATCCTAGTGGACAGTATCTTTATGTGGAAGCCGAAACTCAAATGGTGTAGCATTTGAGTAAACAGTGTTTTTAGACCAAGCTGGCCTAACTTGAATGTATTTTCAATCTTGAAAGTCATGTGGATTTTCCAAACATAACATTTTAAGTAGCATCATTGCACAGCTGCAAAATTTTTAAAGCCACCTGCACTGTTAATGGTATCTGGTAATATGAATTGATGGTCCTTCCTGATAAAATAAGATATCTCAATTGAAGTCCATTCTTATTTGCACAGCTACACAGCTATAATTTCTTAGATATAAACTTACAAATGAGTTCATAAAAAAGGACACTAGCTGTAAGACTACCTCATGGGTGCATGAGTCATCGTTAACAATGGTGGGAACGTTTTGGGAGCATTTTGGAAAGCAATCGCAATCACAGATTGAAATAAACTGTGATACTGTGTTGTAAATACCATGTTTTAGCAGTAGAGGGCACAGTCCTACTGTTTGCACACCATGCTATTGTTATATAGTCCACTGACAGAACTAAGAAAGCTTTTTCCTTTTGTTTCTTCCCCCCGCCCCCAACTTTTTTAACCTTCCAGACAGCATACAGCAATATAACTTACTTGCACTAAAATGCATTGCTGATGTTAGCATAATTTGTATAGTCAATGAAAAAAAAAAATATATATATATATTTTCTTATTCTTCATCATGAATCTTTTGTGTTTCCTTTTCTTAAACAGGGTTCTGTGCAGTCATTTACCCCATCTCCAGTGGAATATCATTCCTCTGGGCTCACCTCTAATTCCCCAGTCTTGTCAGGAAGTTACAGCAGTGGAATCTCTTCACTTAGCCGATGTAGCACTTCTGAAACTTCAGGCTTTGAAAGTCAAAGCAGTGAACAAGCCGTAACTGTTCCCAACTACAGTGTTTCTGAGGAGCCAGTGCGAAAAGAAAGTAAAACTCCCCCACCTTACAGCGTCTACGAGCGAACTTTGAAACGTCCTGTTCCGCTACCTCACAGCCTCTCCATCCCTGCCCCTTCGGACCCACCAGCCCTGCCACCCAAACCACAGCTGGTGCGGCCCAGCAATCTGGAAAACAGCAGCAGGAGGACTGAACAGGTTCCTCGTCCCAGGCCTCTTCCTCGGAAAGTGTCTCAGTTATAAGAAGCTCCTTTTATATTTACTTGCAATGAATTCTTTACGGTTTACGAAATAATATTAAAAAAAAGGCAAAATACATTTAGTGTAGGCACTTTAATGTTTTACCCGCATTTTCTTCTAAATAATTTTAAAAAAAATGCTTACTAATATTATGTTGCACATTATTAAATGAAATTACTAATTTAGATTGCCTGATATTATAGGAAGCATGAGTGAGATAATTTCATTAATTTCAGGGTGGTTAATATTGATACATACCTTTCTTGTACCTTATGTTCATCCTCATAAAAATAATTGCACCTAAAACCCCAGAAGTACTCATTTGAGCTAGTTGTAGGCGTCATACAAAAAAGCAAGACACGTACTGACAGAGCTAAGTAGTAGAAATGAGTGCATACTTCCTAGTAAAAGAGTTTGTATGGTAGGGCATTTCTGCAAGTAGGTTGGAGACTGTTCCCTTCTTGTACAATCAGGTTGGGAAATGCAAATAGTTATGGTGAAGAAAGGTAGATATACAATGGAAATTACACTGCTGTGAAAAAGTTGTAAGGATGTAGTTGGAGTTGAGTTCTGGGAAACAACATTTTTATTACTTTCCAGGATTGACAAATATCTACATTTCATTTAATGTAGAACACCTTTCTGGTCATTGATTTTTGCTAAACTTTATTAGTACTGTTTTCGTAGCTTATCTGCTGTTTCTGGTGCATTTCTTTCTTTTTTGCGGTGCGATTTACTTTTGCTCTTCCAGTTAGTCAGTACGCACGATCCCAATAACAATTACTTTTGACTTGAAAGTTCTCTGTCCCAAAAGAACGAACATCCCAGAATCTTATACAGGCACATTTATAAGGATACAAGAATCAGTGCTGGCTAGTAGCAACATGAATCAGTAAGTGAACAAATGTAATGAGTATAAATTGCTGGTTATGTATCAGTAATTTTTTAAAAGCTGAATTGCAGTGGGCATTAACTCACAATTCTGCACAAATTAGTTAAAATTCTAACAGCTCTTTAGATATTTTTATACCAGTGCAGGTGGTTGGGGGGGGGGTTGTTTTGTTTTCTTAGTAAAATTGATTACTGTCATCTTTATTACAGGATAAATGGTAAACACATTCTCTCTCTAAATTGCTGTAGGTGCCACTCTGCCCTGCCTTCTGGTAGACAGATTAGTTTGAGTATCTCAAAATAGCCTCTGTAGAACTATGGAAAAGCTAAGGCCAAGTTGTAGGAATGTGGGAAAAGCACCTTGTCTGTGTTTTTTTTCTTTCTTTTACCCCTTGTTCATAACACCTGGTTGACAAGAAATGAACTGTATTTTAAATCATGCTGTTAAAATATTCTCCCTCTTTTGTTGGGAAGCTTATGTTGATTTTAACTGTATTTGCTTTGTTGATAGCTTAACTGGAAGAGAGTGACCACTTTTTATATTCTCTCAATGAAACTTTCAGCAGATATATACTGTTGATGGTGGTTATAGAGGTTTTCTATAATAAATGTTCAAGTATTTTTGTACATAACTGGTTAATTTTAATAAGGAGTGTACCATTATGTGAAAAAGAAGCAAACAGTTGTGTATGCAGTAAGATTGTTATAATTATGCCAAATACTTTATGTATGGAGAAAAAAATATTTGTACATATATGCTTTTAACAATAATTCTGCCATATTGACTTTACAATTTTGAATGTCAGAAAAAATTAATATATGTTAAAATATTTATGTTTTAGTGAAAGTATTCATAACTGAAAAAGGAACGTATGAAATTTAGCTTTGTATCTTGTTGATTTTTTGAGGTCTGAAATTCCTAGCTCTTGCTTTTGACTATAACATTTTTGTGTCTGTAACCACATCATAAAAGATGTAGAAGGCTACATATTTATGCTGGTATAAAGAGGTACTGCCTGAGATTTTAAATAAGGTGTCGCAAGTAAGATAACAAAGCTGCTTTGATTTTTTTCCCCCGTGTGGTTTAATAGATTTGTTGACTAGTGCTTGAACACAGTATGAATCAGTGTTATTTGCTCCTGAAGCCATTTTTTTTATTTCTGGCAGTGAGCAGAATTGTTGAATTGATCATTTGCGTGTATTACTGAAGTCAGCTTTGCAGCAAAACATTTCATGAGGTTTGTTTACCCAGATGCTCATATGGTTGCTGCAGAATGGTAAATATGAAATAAAATTACTTGATTAATCTTTATAGTACAATTTGTTTTCTACATAATGAAAGATTATAAATCAGTTTGTCATGGAATTAAAATATACACTTCCTTTTCTAAATAGGTGCAGGTTGCTTTCTGATAAAAAAAAAAAAAAAAAAAAAAAAAAAA
>NW_017729022.1:6324673-6344242 GCF_001723915.1 Gavialis gangeticus
AAAAAAAAAAAAAAAAAAAACAAAAAAACTGATTTAAGCTAGTTCCTTCCCTGCTATGATCTTAATGGTTTGGTGAGACAATTGCCAATGCAGTAAAAATTTGGAGGGTATTCACCTACACTTCTGATCAATTGAGGTGTATAAAATTTACTGTCAAGAGTTCACCATAAATTAACCTGCTTGAACTCCCTGTTTGTATAACCAGAGCATAAGGAATGCTCTGAACAGTAGCAGACCCTATAAAAATGACAGAAAAATGCTGTAAAAGGAGCCGACACATTTTCTGCTTTGCCAGTTTTGACAAATTGTTCCTGAAGATCAGCTTTTCATCCTGGTTCCTACAAAAAATTGTAGTGTGAACATGGTTGCGTATGCTCCAACACTCAGAACTTGAAAGGCTATTGTAAATAAAGCTCTCATTTGAATTTATGCATTACTCATAAATGTAGTTTTAAAACTTATTGGGTGATATTAAGCAATTCAAGCAGTTACATAAGGATGTATCAGCATTTTTACCCCATCACCATATATGTATCTACACTTATGAACAGGCTGAGTTTTGTGACTTCATAATTGCTGTTTGTAGTATTAACCAACATGTGTCTAACATATGCAATGATCTTCCTTCCTAACAAAGCAGTAAGAGCGTTCCTGGGATGCCACAGAGGTAACTGCAATATGAACTGGCCAGCTTTTAAACAGTGCAGTTCACTGCCAGTCAGAATGTAGTGAATTCTGTACTGAACTTGGTGTAACCAAACAACACTAACGTGTACAAACTTGATTAATATAAAAATCACAACAGCAACATTTATCCAGTGCAGAAAGTTTCAAAGACCTTGTGCTGGGTCTCTGCACAATGGTGAATTTCACTCATAAAAATTAGAGATAGTAAAGACACAAATTTAGCCCAGAATCTTGCCTTGCAGACCTGCACATAGGGGAGACTACTTCATACAGATCTTCTATCTTTTCTGTGGAAGTGGGGGGTTCAGATACCACTACATGGATGCTTCTGCAAGTGGCACAGTGTCTGATGTGGAGGGAATGAGAAGAGAAAGAAAGAGAGAGAGGGTAGACAGGCCCAACCCCTCAGCCAGCATCCTTCTGGTCCCATAGAGCTTACCTTGAAAAATAACACAGTATTTAACCCAGCAGGATTTATTATCTTTTCTGCACAGCCACTCTGTTCTAGTGATGGCAGGGGCATTAATTGACAGTAGTGTCTTGGGTAGTAATACTCCAGTAACCTCTGGCTGCTTGGCAGACCGGAGCTGATGTGGAACTGTGCCCAAAATAGCTGTGGCTCCATACAAATCTCTGATGATCCAGATAAACCTGCCAACTTTGGCTTTTTTCCATGATGAAAAGATCAGCCCAGCCAATGTGAGGATGGGGATGTAACTGCAAGTGAAGCCTGAAAGAGATTTTCTCCCTAGACCATCTTCCATGGAATGCAACGTGAAAAGAGCTGATCTGAATTACCATTATAAAATTTGCGGCCATAATTTCATTTGTTTTTAGGTCCTGGTCACTTTAATTAGTATTCCGTGGTTTTGGGGGGTTTTTGTAACCATTTAAATCATGACAATATACTGTATTGGACCAAAAATTAAAGAGAACTGGCAGTTGTGCATCAGAGTTTTAGACCTTACATATTTTGACATATACAATCATCAACAATAATGCAGAGTGATTATTACTACTCTGTGGTGCATTCCCATAATGCCAGTGGAGAAGACAATAGCAAGAATTCTTGGCTGTGGATTCATGTAATATAGGAATGCTGGTTGTTTGGTTGTACAAGCTGCTACCTGCAGTGTATTTTTTGTGGTTAGCACAAGGATTCAAACTTAGGCAAACTTACTGGGTCTAATTTCAGATCAATAATGGTGAAAGGAATTTGTTAATTTGTTTTGTTTGTCTCTAATTTGAATGTTGGGGGTATGTGTTTCTTTCCAGAAGTGAGATTGGCCTGAAGATAGGGAAAGGTAGGGAATGGAGATGAATGCGAAAGAGAAACCTACTGAGAGGGAAAAATAAGGTGAAGCTGAGTGCTTTGTTTGGTCCCCCCACAACTGCGCAACAGCAAGGGAGAAACCATGAAAAGATTCCTAGAAAAGTAAGAGAATAATTCTAATATTCAACAGTAAATGAAAGCTATCTATATTACAGTTGATTACAAGAGCATCTTGTACCAGCTGAACAATTTCTGAGACACGGTGAATTGTGGTTCTAATACAAAATACTAGCTTCATTTTAGCCTGAGAGAAGTTTTTTCTGTGAGTTGTCCTGGAATAGAAATGCTGGAATAATTGTCATAAATTACAGTTCACAGACCCAAACTACTGTTATGAGCTCTTCAGATTTCCTTTGGTGATCTGTTGCCATATTTAGATATATAAATAGATAGATCTATATATAGAGATATACGCTGTTCATCCTTCGTAAGTGAAAAAGACCACATCCAGCGAGGGGAGGGGAGGGGAGGTTGGAGAAGAGGGAAAGGAAGCGGAAGAGAAAAAGGGAGGGAGAAAAGAGAAAGGAAGAGAGAGGGAAAAGGAGAAAGAAGAGAGGGGAAAGAGAGAGGCGGGGGGTGGAGACTAGGTCATGTGGGTACAGTGATGACTTATAAGCCCAATCTTTGCCCTGAACAATCTGCTGCAGCAACAGGGGCAGGAGAGCAACGAGGACTGGACACAAGAGGTCCTCGTTTTCCTGGCCATGTGCTTCCTCACTGCCTCTGCCGTGTGCCGCTGCTCAAAGGGCAGTGCTCCACTTTGGATCGATGACCTCCAGCATGGACGGTCACAAGTGATTTGCTGCCATGACTCCAGGTCAATGCTGAAACTCTTTAGGGACATTTTTAGGGTGTCTTTGTACCGCTTCTTTGATGCACTGCAAAAGCGTACTCCATTTGACAGTTCACCGTAGAAGATTTTCTTTGGCAGGTGAGTGCTGGGCATTCTTGAAAGGTGGCAGTATCTAGATATAGATAGTAGTTTTTACAGGAAACTTCTGATGGCCTTTTTAAGAGAACAAATTCAATTACAAGTATAGGAAATGGCTGTTGTGACAGTTCATAAACTATTGAAATTTCTATTATAAATTTAAATACGTGTTTTACACCATCAATTTACTATCAGTACTGGATTCAGTAGCATATTTTAATTTGCTCTATTTGCTTGAAAATGGTATCCAAGGGAAACAAATGATATCTTTGCATATTCCTGAAATGTGTATAGAGCAGCAATTCCTTCTTGACCTCCACTGCTTCCCTTGAAATGTCCCCTCCTATCTTTCACAGGAAGGCCATCAGCTAGCAACAGCTACACTTATAACTCAGGAGCACATTTGTGTGAAGTGTCCATTGAAAGTGGAAATACTGGGTCTTGCAGACTCTCCCCATTTTTTCAGGCATATGACAAATGGGGATGTAAACAGCTTTTAGAAGAAACTGAGGAGCTGAGCTGTGGCAGGAGGAGCGGTCTTTATTGGCTTGCTGTAGTTATTGGCAGAACACAGAAACACTGAGCTCTGAACAACCATTTTGCACTATCACTATCACCACCAGCACCATGACAGTTGTCCTGCCCAGCATCTTGATCCTCCAAAGACATTGTCCTTGGTATTGGTATACTTCTCTAGTGGAGTCGGAGGAGGCCTTTTCAGAATAAATTGCCTGCGTGCTTATATTCTAATTACTGTTCAAATCTAAGGAAGCTTTGCCATCTGTTGTAAGCAGAGGGTTCAGTGCATGCCACTATCTTCAGTCCTCTAGGAAGCTGAAATAGATGCTTGCTGTAGTTGTTTGATCATCGTGCTGCTATTTGAGATGCTTCTTTTTGTGCAACTTACAAATCAAGGGGTGTGATCCTACTCTTGAGAAAATGACTGGAAAGATTCTTATTGACTCCAGTGGGAATTGGAGTAAACCCGGTTAGGTGATTTGGAAAGAAACAGCTGCCACATCACATACAGGACTTCCAACCTGAACCAAATGAGGCGTGTTAATAGTGACCATATTAGACCTTGTTGTTAACATTTAAAAGAAAAAGCTATGGGTTAATGAGGTGGGTTTTTTTAATTGATAGATTACAAGATGTAGCAATAAATGCTTAATGTATCATTTATGACAGCAGGAGATGGTATATGTGTTTCAAAGATGCCTTTTTATATCACCAAAGAAAGCTTCAGACATCTGGAGTCCCCCCGACCCCCCCAGCTCTGTATTTTAGAACTGAAGCAGGTCCTGTCAATAACCCTAAAGCCATATTTTCAAATGGATTTCAGTGGAGTTGTGTAGAGCAATAAACCTGAGCTGCATGATGATAGAGAGGCAAAATCAAAGAATGGATTAAAACAGGGCTTTGCACATGTACCAAGGTCATCTCCAGACAGGGAGGGGAGAGGCCTTTTCCAGCTTGTCAAGGTCCCTTTTTTTAAATTCAGGAGGGCTGTACCATTTGCTGCTATGGAAGGAGGGGATGGGAGAGGGAGTGTCTTTGCCAGTATCTTTTAATCTTTCAAAAGATTTTGAAAATTATGAATATGTTGCTAATTGCTGCTGGCTGGAGATTAAGAGCAACAAACAAAAGCAATGTTTTCCTGCTTTAACATTTTATTAAATCTTTCTGCTATCCACAAGGACAAAATTTCACATTTCAATTGTGTGTTATGCAGGTTCTTTCTTTTATAAACTGTATTTATTAATGAATCCAACATATTCAGGAACAAATTTAACGTTTAAAAAGCCCTGAAGTATACACTAACAGTATGATAGTCTCCAGTCTGCACAGTAGATAAGGTGAAAGGAGAATGTTAGGTTGTTTCCTCCCATCTCCTTTTGGGCTTGGGTTTCTCTTGTTTCCTACTCTTCTCAGATCCAGAGGAAATGGATCTTCTTCAGTGAGGGGATTGAGGTGGGGCTTCTCTTTGGACACTATTCAAGAAAGGTGAGGAATATCTTATGTCCTGTGCCCATAGCCACACATGCTCTGGGATATAATGCAGAGCATAATCCAGAAAAAGTTTTCCTTCCTGCTCCAAATCTTGGCTTTTGAAGGTGCAAATTTGGTTCTAAATTATGAATCCCTGTTTAAATTTAGACAAAATATGTCTGTCCGCTGCTAGTGGCACTCTGGTGAAAGGGAGTGTAACATGTTTGCGCATGAGACGTCATTTCCCCAAAGACCTACAAGGGAGTTCCTGAGGCGAGAGATGGCTGTCTGTCAACAGTTTCCACCTTGTTCCTGCTGTGGACAGACTTAGCTTCCACCTCCCTGTAGGACAACATGGCTGAATCTTTCCTCAAACTAGGGCAATCCCTGGGTTGGCAGGACTGTTTAAAATATTTCTGACATCTTAGATGTTTCTGAGCTGGCATACAGATGTATTTAATGCACATTGACAGGAATTTCCTGGCCACTAGGGGGATTATACAGGAAAAGGCCTGGTGGTGGTAAACATGGGAAGGTCTACAGGGTCTGACATCACCAAGTGAGCTCCTATGCCCACCAGTTCTGGTCCTCCACTCATGCACTCCCATTGATGAGGCCAAGGGGTTGGTGAGCCGGGTCCCTTGACCAGTGGGATTGTGGAATCTTGTTCATTTGCCACAGTGTGTGTGCAGAAGTCTCTCTTACTGGTCTTTTATCTTCCATTTATTTGTTTGTACTATACTATTCTTTGAGTTTGTATTTTACATAGCAAAAGGCATTTGAAAATTATCATAAAAATATTAGCATCATTATTTGCCATTTTATAATACATGATAATCACATTAGTGTAACTGTAGCCCTCTCTCATACACCTTGTCTTCTTTTTTGTTCCTTTTATATCACTGCCAGAATTAGATTATAAGTGGTCTAGAGCAAGGAACTGCATCTTTTGCTCCTTGAGAGCATGCCAACATGCCTTTAGCTACAATAATTATAATTAACAATCATAATGTACTAGGAGGTTCATCAGTGCAAATCACATTCAACTTTCTTAAAGTACTAGCCAATTGCCCATCAAGAATGATGGGGGGAGGGCAGGGGGCTGGGATGGAGTGTTGCCACCTAACGCCCCATGCTGCTGCTGTTCTGCCTCTTGCAGGGAGTGGGGTCGGGGAGCTGAGGCCACTTCTGTCTGGTCCTTGGCGCGGCTTCAGAATCATGTCGGCACTCTCCCACACTTGGACAGTCTGTTTCCATCAGCCAATCAGAGTGTGAATAAAGTGTTATGGACAGACAGACAGACTTAGGCTTTTATAATAGAATAGTGTTAAATTCTGCAGCATACTTTCCCATTTACTTAGGAAATTACTGCTCTTGTGCTTTGCAATACAGAGCTTTGGGAAACAGCAGGTCTGTTGCACTTCATTTGGTTTGGTTGTTATTTTCTAAGAAATCGTGCAGTGTTTTTGCCAGTTGAGTTCTGAGGAGTCATTCTGGATGAAATCCTGAAGTGGCTACAATATTGGGTCAAACCTTTTGGCTACTCTGCTTATTAGTGGTATTTGTATTCTACACAGAACTACCTAAGTGACTGACCAGAAAATAAAATGCTTCCTGCAGCAACAAAAATGACAGCAGATGGCAGGGTCAGCTTGTTAGCTATATTTATCTAATTAAGAGCTTTACACATATTGTCAGGTAAAAATCATCTGTCAGAAATTCCACCTGGTCATAATTGATCATCATTAATAAATCTGTTCCAGAACAGGCTGCCAAAGTCTCAGCTATGATCATGTTATCTCAACTAATTAGTAAATCAACTACAATAGTTGTAGATGAGTTGACTTGAGCTTACTTAACTAGAATAAAAATTATTGCTGATTACAGAGGAAGGAACTATTTTACAACTTGAGTTACAGGACTGACAATGTTCATCTTTTGGATGTGGTACAATGTCACTATTTGACTGAAGTCTTGTCTATGTATTTGTGAAAGCAATAATAAAAAGGTGCCTCAACCTTCTATTTTTCTAGGGCCACAGGAGAAACTACAATGAACTCGGGATGTTCTCTGTATCTGTGGCATCTTCAGAGGGCATTGATTTTACATAAAAGACTGTGTGCTGCACTTGAATTAGCCCAGTATCCCTCTGAAAACATGAGGTGAGTGGCCCTGAGCACATCTACACATGATTTTAATGTGCCTGAAACTCCATCACAGCTTGCACTAGAGTCAACTACTCCTAGGTGCATCTGATGATGCTGTGCCCAGGAACAGCTAACCCAGAGCAGGCATCCTAGGGGTCAATGATGGCTCCAGGTGGCAGCACTGGGTGGCAGCGTAAGGCTAGCCAGCAGGCAGCCCCCGCGCTATAGGACCCTTGTGTCCCAGCCAGCTTGTCACAGTCTATACATGTGTTTCAGCATACATAAGTACTGTGCATAGGATAGTACCTGTGTCAGGCAGTACTATCCTACAGCAGAGTTAACTAGTTTACTGCACCCTAATACTAGCACATGTAGATTGACACTCTACTCTGGAGCTAATTAGTCAACTCTGCAGTAAAGCACATGTGTAAATGTGCTCCCTGATTCCTAATTTGCCCTTCCAGAGAAGAGTTTATTTCCTAAAACAAAAAGGAAAATTGACTGCTTGTTTAAAACAATATATCAGTCTGGTACAGTCTGTGTACTTGTTTGGGCTATATACCCTCATAGGAATGATGCCAGGAAGTCAGATAATTACTCAGAATGATCCCCTCTCTGTTTTCCTATCTTCCTACTTTCACATGTGATAAACGAGTCTGAAAATAGGATGCAGTGAATGGTGAGGGACTTGATGTATTTCTGAGGCAGTATCTTCAATACAACTCTAGGTAACACCATCCATGTTGACCAAGCCAAGGATAATTTGCAGAGCTTCAGGGGGAAAAAAGAAAACACACCAACCCTGATGGTAAATTAACCTCAGAGTTGGCAGCTGAATTGGGTTTTTGCCTGCAGTGAAGTCAGAAGTATCCTGCAAAGCTTATTGCCTCAGTTGTTTATTAACCAGTTGGTGTGACATGTCTCCATGTTTACCCTGCTGGTTCTGCTGTATGCATTTGATTGTGTCCAATGCCTTAGAAATAACATATTGGCAAGAACACAGAGCACACAAAGAAAGAATGTGACCTGCCTTACCTCAACTCAAAACTTAGAAAACTGGATAACATTCAGGGTGGCTTCTTAGCTATCTCCAGTTTAGGCCTATAAAATTAAGCACCTGGCTCCAGAAGGAAGACTCAAAGAAAAGGATGATTCTAACCCAAATAACTTTCAAAGGGTCATTCAGTGATCCCAGAAGCAGAATCGTAGAATACTAGGGTTGGAAGGGACTTCAGGAAGTCATTTAGTTCAACACCCTGCTCAAAGCAGGACCATCCCCAACTATATGGGGGATCCCTAATTCTAGCAAAGGGGAAATGCTGAGCACAGGGGTACATCTGATTCCTGGGCCTCTTTAGAGTTTAGTGCCTGAATCATGACTACATACTGGGTACTTCTTTCTGCTTGGGATATAGAGCCTGATATCTTCTTCTGGAGATAGATCCTAACCCACCAACCTCCAACAAACTGGTTTACATAATAGTCCAGTGGTTAAAACAGTCATACAAGAAGTGGTCATACAATGACTATCTCAGTCTGAAGGGATTCAAATCCATATCTCAGAAGAGATTTTAAACACTAAGCTATAAAATAATTTGTGTAGAGAGAAACTCTCCACCTTCTTAGTGAAGCTGGGCAACTATAGAATGCAGGAGACATGGGACAGGGGTTGCCAGCCCAAAACCATTTTTTTCACTGACAGGGTGCATCTATACATGAATTTAAGCTGTTTTAAATTTAATGCACATTAAACTAATGTGGATTAAGTGGGTTTTGGCAGGTGTCTACACGTGGTGGGACTTGGGACTAACTTTAGTCTCAGGTCACTTCAGCCCTGCCACGTGCCCTATGACCACTGTGGGGCCTCCAGATACGTAGCAGCCAGAGCCAGCTGCCAGCATTTGGAAGCTGTCTTGGAAACACATCCCCACCCTCTGATCCCTGGCCAGCCCCTTCCCTGCCCAGGAGCCGTATGTCCAGCACAGGAGGAATACATGACAGCTCCCTCCTTGCCCACCCTGCCTCCCTGCACCAGAGCTTCCCCTGCCTCTGCCCCCGCCCCTGGCAGTGATGCCCAGCATCCTGCTGCTCCAGCCTGCCCCTTGCCAGTAATGACCAGTACCCCATGCTCCTGCTGGCCAGGGTGCTGACCCTGCTGGCCCCAGCAAGCACCCCCCCCACCTAGGCCCCAGGAGAGCTGCAAACCCATCAGTGGGGGCCATGGCACTGGCTGCAGGAGGCCATGGCTGATCCCCTTTTCCTGCATTCCCTACTCCAGCCTGCTTGTCCCGCTGTCCACACACCCCCTACCCCTGCCCAACCCCAGCACCACACTCAGGACATACACATAGTTGAAACAAAAAACCTTTATCACCTTCACAACAGGCCCCCCCCCCCCCTCCTCCATCATCAAACAGTGCTCCTCCCCCAACCTCCCCACCCACTAACAATAAAAAACCTGCTTATAAGTGGCAAACTATAGAGGTATGGGGGAGGAGAGGCAGCCAGCCAGGAGCCCTGGGGCTGGACTCTGGCCAGCCCCCTAGTGGTTGGACAGACCCAGGACTAAATTCCCTGCCTTAATGTGGTATAACATGTCTACATGTGTTAATCCGCATTAACTAATCCCACTTAAATTTGATACTTGATTTGGGCAGGTATCAAATTTAGGCTCGCATAACCTAAAATCACCATTTTTAAGCCACATTAAGGATGCACATATGTAAACGTGTGCCCCAGTACGGCTTAAATTGAACTAATCCACATTAAATGACCAAGTGTAGACACACCCACTGTCTGCAAACATGTTACTCACAATCAGACTTTTTTTACTGACATGTTTTACATCCGAAGTTTTCAACTTTTTTTAGTCTAAGTACCCCCGGCGGCTGGATGGTGAGCATGTGGGGGGAGGGGTAGTGCGCGGCCAAATGCTGACCAGGTGGGGTGATAGCACATGGCTGGACATGGAGCAGGGATGCAGGGACAATATGGGGATGGAGCACCACCACCTCCCAGGAGCAGGGGTAGGGCAGGGCAAGGAAGCTCACCAGACTGGGGTGAGGGCAGCAGCACCCCTTTCCAGAGCAAGGAAGCTCACTGGGCTGGTGTGTGGTGGTGGTGGTCGCCACATGTGAGCTTTCCTGCCCCACAGAGGGGTGCCGCTGCCTTTGCTGGGCCCTGCTCCTGGGAGGTGGTGGTGCTCTGTCCCCACCTGCCTGCATGTACCCCCTAGGACCAGTCCAAGTACCCCCAGCAGTACGCATACTCCTGGTTGACACCCCCTGTTTTACACAATGGAAATGTAACCCTTCTGCCAGAACCTGAACAAGGGCCAGGTTCAAACCTCAGTAAAAAAAGTTTGCAGACTATCAGGAAAAAAAAAGGTTCTTCGATTGGCAGCCCTACCTGACTGCAGCAATTTTTTTATACCCAGTTGTCCTAAACCCAGTGGTCCCCTATTTACTTCCACTCTTTGGCTGCATCCTGTATCATGTTCCCCCACCAACCCTACTCCCTATTCCAGTATGGATTCCTCCAGAGAAGGACACTTGCCTGTCTACCTGCCACCCAGCAGTGTTACAAGCAGATGGGAGAGAGCACCAGGAACAGCACCAGCACATGGCTGGGGGTTGGGAATTTTACTTATAGCAGCAAAATAGTAACAAAAATATGTTTTAGCAGCAAAATATGGTTTACATGTATAACAGTTAATAAAAAGGTTAAGCTAATAGACAATATAGCAGTAAAAGTTAAAAATTGGCAGTGATAATAAGAACAGACAGCCAAATTGACAAAGAGTTCCCACTTGGTTGGCAACTTATCGATAGTCCCTCAGTGACAGGTACATGCCAAGCTGATCCAGCGAACTCAGGCATCCCCAATCGACACTGTCAGAGGGAGCACCAGGGAAGGTCCCTCAGTCAGGATCTGGTCCTTGCTCACACTGGGAGTCTGGGCTTGGAACAGCAATGACTATTCTGTTCAGTTTTTCCTACGGGTCACCTGACGTGCTTTAGATCTTGTCCTATGCTAATTTGTTGGCTTTAGAGCCACTCACAATCTTATCCTACAGCTATTACCCTTCGGGGTTAAAAGGTTTTAGAACTTTTCATAAAAGATTACTGCCCAAACTTGGGTTTACCCAATAAGCAAATCACACCATATCACTTTGGGGGCTGAGATTAGCATTTTCTCCACCTAAGTTCAACCCACTTGGTTACTTACTTTCGGAATTTTTTGAAATGTGTTAATTATACCTTGTGATCAGGTTTGTCATTTTTACTGACCTTTAAGCAAGAACCATTAGGTCAGCTAAAGTTTTCAGTTTTGTTTTCTGGTTCTGCTTTTTGGGGCCCATGTTAGTCTTATGATTGGTACAGACAGTTAATTTTAACATTACGGTTATACTTATGACAGACAGGATACGTCTGTGAGAAACAATCTTTCAAGCTTTGCCTTAGCTAATATTAACTATTATGCCATTGCTAGATGCTCTCAAGAAGCAAATCTTTTTTGCTATAATTTGCTCATTAACCCCTTTGGTTCTGGCCATCACAGTGATTGCACCATTTCTAGGAGGGAGTTTATTCCACAGCCTGGACACCCTAACTGTGAAATTTTTTTTCCTAGTGTTAAGCCTGAAATGGTCTTCCAGGTGTTTTTAGTCATTACTCCTGGTTTTCTCCAAGGGTGCCCTCATGAACAGTTGTTCACTGAGCCCCTGATGTATTCCCCTGATGTAGCAGTAAGCTGCTACCAAGTCCCCACTCAGCTTTCTCTTTTTTAGGCTGAAGCGTCCCAAGTCCCTCAGCCTTTCCTCATATGGCTTGCCTTGCAAGTCTCAGATCATACGGGTGGCTCTTCTCTGGACTCTCTCAAGTTTTTCCATGTCCTTGTTGAAGTGTGGCAACCAGAACTGGATGCAGTACCCCAGTTGAGGTCTCACCAATGCTGAGTTAAGTGGAAGAATCACTTCCTTGGTTTTGCTTGAGATGCATCTGTTGATGCATGCTAGAGTATGGTTTGCCCTGCTGGCTACAGCACCACACTAACAGCTCATGTTCATACTATGGTCTATTTTTACCCCTTTCAGTCATGGTGCTAATCAGTTTGGCGCCACCGAGTCTGTGAGTATGTTAGGGATCGTTCATCCCCAGATGGAGCACTTTACACTTCTCAATGTTGAACTTCATCTAGTTCTGATCTGCCCAACTTGCCAGCCTGTCTAGGTCTGCCTGTACCTGCAGCCTATCTTCAAGCATGACCATGCTCCCCCATAACTTGGTGTCATCCACAAATTTGGCCAGTGAGCTCTTCACCCCCCACATCCAAATCATTGATAAAGATGTTGAAAAGCACTGGACCAAGCATGGGCCCTTGAGGGACACCACTGGCCACTTCTCACCAGGACGAGACAGATCCATTCATTAGAACTCTCTGGGTCCTACCCTGCACCCAGCTTCCTACCCACCTCACTGTAGAGCAGTTAAGCCCGCAATCCTCCAATTTTACTGTGAGGTGAAGTCCAGGTATACAATGTCAACCTCCTCTCTCTTATCCAGGTGGTGAGTTACCTGGAAGTAGAAGGAGATGAGATTGGTAAGACAAGACCTGCCCACAATGAAGCCAGTCTGGCTGTCATTCAGAATCCTACCTTCTGCAGGCGTATCGCACATAGACTCCTTAATGAATTTTTCCAGGACTTTTCCTGGGATAGACGTTAAGCTAACTGGCCTCTAGTTGCCTGGGTCCTCTCTCCTCCCCTCCTTGAAGATGGGCACAACATTGGCCCTCTTCCAGTCTTCAGGGACTTCCCCCGAGTGCCATGAGTTTTGGAACAGTTTCACCAGAGGTCTTGCAATGACTTTGGCCAGCTCCTTCAGCACTCTCGGATGAAGTTCACTTGGTCCTGCTGACTTATAAACTTCTAACTTTTCTAACTGATCATGCACCAGCTCAATGTCAACAGTAGGGAGGTGGTAATTCCCACCATGCCCATTCTGAACCTTATCTAGTATGATTTTCCCCTTAGTCTGGTGAAATACTGAAGCAAAGTAGTCATTCAGGAGTTCAGTTTTCTCCTGAGTGTCCATATCCAGCTGTCCTGAGTTGTTAAGCAATGGCCCCATGCTTCCATCTGTTTTTCTCCTGTTCCCTACATACCTAAAGAAGGACTTCTTATTGTCCTTGATTTCCATTGCTAGTTAAATTCAGTCACTGGCTTTCCTTTCTAATTTGCTCTTTACAAGTGTGGGCTATTGCTGTATAGTCCTCCTTGGGGACTGTCCCAAGCTTCCATTGTTTGTATGCCTTTTTCTTCTTTTTCAAGAGGACCATGATATCCCTATTAAACAAAGAGGGCTTACCAGCCCTTCTGATACCTTTCTTCTGCATGGGAATGGACTTCTTTTGTGCTTCGAGGATTGTGTCCCTGAGGAATGACCACTTTTCATGCACTCCTTTCACCTTCAGTCCCTGGTCCCACAGCACTTCCCCTACTATTGCCATGAGCCTGTTGAAATTCTCTTTTTTTGAAGTCCAAAACTTCAACCCTGCTAGCTGATTTGCTGCCTTGTGACAGACAGTGAATGTGATGGTTTTATGGTTGCTGTCACCCAGGCTACCCACTATATTCAAGTTGCTCACCAGACCATCTTATTTGGCCAGGAGCAAGTCTAGAAGAGCATTACCTCTGGTTGGCCCGTGTACTTCCTGGATAAGGTATAGCTCTTTAAAAAGGTCAGGAAGCAATGCGACCAATCCAACTTAACTGAGTATTCCTCCCAAGAGATGTCTGGGTAATTGAAGTCACCCGTGACAAACATTTCTTGTGCATGTGTGGCCTCTGCCAGTTCTTGAGAGAACTACAGATTTAATAGATTTCATATTTCATAGACACTAGGGCTGGAAGGGACTGTGGGAGGATCATCAAGTTCAGCCCCCTGCCTCAGTGCAGGAAGTCAGCTAGGGTCAAAGGATCCCAGCAAGATAGACATCCAAATGCTTCTTAAAAGAATCTAGAGTAGGTGCTTGCACCACCTCTGAAGGGAGTCTATTCCAGACTTTGGGGGTTCGGACAGTAAAGAAGGTTTTCCTTACATCCAGCCTGAAATGGTCTTGGAGGAGTTTGTGATCATTTGACTTTTTCATCCCTTGGGGCACTCCTGATGTACAGTCATTATATACTTATAGGCAGCCATCAGGTCCCCCCTGAGCCTGCACTTTTCCAGGTTGAAGAGTCCCATGGCTCTCAGCCTTTCTTCATAAGGCCTGTTCTCCTGCCCTCTGATCATATGCATGGCTGTCCTCTAGACTCTCTCAAGTTTTTCCACAAATTTTTAAATTGTGGAGCCCAGAATTGGGTGCAGTACTCCAGCTGTGGCCTCACCAAGGCCAAGTACAGCGGGAAGATGACATCTTGGTATTTGCTTGAGAGGCATCAATGGATGCAAGCCAGAGTTTTGCTCGCTTTACCAGCTGTGGTATCGCATTGGTGGCTCATATTCATCTTGTGGTCCATAATGACCCCTGAGTCCCTTTTGGCTGTGGTGATGGCAAGCATAGCACTGTCGAACCTATAAGCATACTGCGGGTATTTTTCCCCCAAGGGAACCTTGCATTTTTCGGTATTGAATCCCATCAGGTTTTCATCCGCCCATTTTCTGAGCCTGTCGAGGTCAGCCTGGATCACCAGCCTATCCTCAGGTGTGGACGCTTTACCCCAAAGTTTGGTGTCATTGGTGAACTTGGCCAGACCAGTTCTGACACCAAGGTCTGAATCATTAATAAAGATGTTAAGCTCCTCCCTCTGGTTGGGTGGTCTATAGTATACACCTACAGTTAGGTCTCTCTCACTGTGTGTTTTATTTTTATGGACCGCTCAACTTCTTTATGGATATTATGGACAGGCATTTTTAACCTGGTTATTTACAGAGTGTCTGTAAATATACAGATAATTGGCAACCCTGCAGGGACTAGAGACAGTCTGACTTGATAGCCTAGTTGTTACGGTACTCAGCTGTGAGGAGAGATATTAAAGTTCAGGCCACTGCTCTCAAGATTATTTGCTTTCCACACAAAGACTATCTCATGAAAAATACATACATATTCCTGAAAACAGAACACAGGTTTCTCTTCTCCCAGTGAGTAAAGCTCACTAGGCTAGAGTTATGCTGTCTTTGCTTGCTTTCCTTCTGGCCCCATGACTTTTGCATTTTTGGCTGTATAGTAGGCCAACTTCAGCAAGAAGGGTAAGCAACACACCCTTCCCCCATGGCACCTCAGACTAGGCTATAGCCTGGTGGTTAGGGCATGTTTCTGAGAAGTCAGATACGTGGGTTTGAATTCCCTTAGCCTGAAGTCTGCCCAGGCTCCCACTTCCCAAAGCAGTCATTAGCTAGGCGTCTACTTTTAGAGGTGGAAAGGATCTGGACTGGACAGTGATTGGAAAACAGAGATGAGGAGGAGTGGTACTTCAGATGCACCTCTGTGTTTACATGGAGCCTCTGTGCTCAGCACTAAAAAAATAGGTGCCTGAATCAGCCTTGGGAAGTGTTAGGTCTCCATATTTAACCATTCCAGCTGCAGGCACCTATTTTTTTAGGCTTGCCGAAGCATAAAATGGAGGTGTCTGCAACGCTGATCTGGATTTGGCTCTTAAGAAAGAAGTCAGACCACATCAACAAGTATGGTTTTAAGTGAAACTCATGATACAGCACAGGCCAAGGAAGTACTTAAAGAAGTAAAGTTTAGAACAAGTGAAATATTTGTTCCATTGTCGCATAATCTGACCATAGGCGAAAACTGGCAAAGTTATTAACTTTCAGATGCGGTTTCCTGGTTTCTCAGTGCTTAGAAAGAAAATGTTGTAGGAACCCTTCTACAGATCTCAAAAGTAGTTTGTAAGCTATTCAGAATAGATATGGCCTTACATAAACAGGTTGTTATTGTCTGGATAATTAATTGCTGATTCTTTTAAATCCATTTGGAAAAAAAAAATCAATGCTAAGTAGTGGATTATAAATATAATAAGAGGCTGTGTCAACAGATCAAATATTTTATTATTGGTTGTTTTAATTGTCTTGTAAAATTATTCAGGCAAAAAATCACTTCTCCAATCTCATATTTATATATTCACTTTTCTGTGCTGATTTCTCTGAGGACCAGGTCTGTTTTATACTTGGTGTTTAATATTGCAAAAGTTTTTGGAAGATTGTGAAGTATGCAGTTGGGAATAATTGATCTTTCCTTATGCAATATACAGTCAGAACACAAGCTTTTAAACGTAGCATGTGTCACTAAAATCATTCTCTTTTAATCTGATTTCAATCCGTATGACTTTCTTTAAATTCTAAAAATCATCCAGTCTAAGATGTATGTAAAAATGTATATATGATCTGGTAGTCACTCCAGATGAAATTGCTAGCTGTTAATAACAAACATGCATCATTTATAGCCAGGTAGTTCAAAGGCCATCATCTTTCAAAGATTAGTCTTGAAATGCTCAGTATGAAGCTAAAAAGCAAAGTGATCTAACCCACTTTTGCACATAATCAGTTTTTATTCTTGGAATGTATATGGAAACATTGAGAAACCAAACATTGAGATATTACAAATTAGAGCTTCTGAAATGCTTTTAGGTATATGCTGGTCAGTGGGTCAGGCAATCCAAAATAATTTTAGTGCAATTTAGTGACACTCTTTCCAGGGAGTGAAAAAAAAATTGAAACCCTTATTGCCTGAGATAAGCGATATCAGTGTTGTGCACATCTGCAATGCATGTTTGGTCCTGGGTCTAAAACTGATAGTTACATAGTCTGGAAGATTATAAAAATACTAAAACTGTGGCTAACTGGGGCTAAACTTTCAACATGTAAGTTTACAGAAACACTGAAGTCATACACCTTACCCATGTGGAACTAAAATTGGGACTGCATAAAGAGTTAGAAAAAGCAATTGTTTACATTCTCAAATAAGGAATTGAATAATCATTTGAAAATGAAGGGCAAAAATCTAATCTCCAACCAGTGTTATACCTGTGTGATTCCATTTACTTCAATAACCTTACACTTATTTTGCATGAGACTAGACTCAGGCCTGATAAATATTTATGTAAACCTGGGTGCAACACAACACGCGCCCTCACCTGAATAGTGGGATCCTGGGGTACCCAGTAGCCAGTAGCCCTGCTCAGCTGCCCTGGGAAGCTGCTGCAGTTCCCCCGAGCGGAGAGCCTCCCCTTACAATCAAGCACCCTCGCAGACAGTTCTCAAACTAGTTACAAGATTTAATTATTTACAACATAACAAATAACCATTAAATAAACACATTGATATACCAACTAATAAACCCTCAAGAAATTATTTACACAGTCTCTCACTTGCACATGGTGTACTGGGGATCCCGTGTGCACTGCCCCTGGCGGGGTGTCTCAGGGTGCGGAACTGTCTGTGTCCCTGCACATGGTCTGTGGATGCTCCCTGGTGCTGGTGTCCGTCTCCGTGCTCCTGGGGTCTCTGGGCAGCAAGGTTCTCTGGGCTTCAGGCAGCGGCTCCTCCTCTGCAGTCCCTGCAAGACAGCCTTCCCCTGCCTTTCATCCCCCTCCCCGGCTCAGCAGGGAGCAGTGTCTGAGCTGTAGGCTGTAGCAACTCTCCTGCCTCACAGCCTGGCAAACACAGCCCCCCCCGGGCTTTTCCTGCCCCTGGAGCCCCTCACCCCTCAGGGAAAGCAGGGCAGACTCTGGCAGTACCCCCCTCCCCGGCTCTGTTGTGCTCACCCAGCCATTCACCAGGCTGCAGGCAGGGCTTTCCTGGCTTGGAGTCTCCACACAATCAGCCCCTCTCTGATCCTGCCTTCACAGGCTCCCGGGCTGAAGAGAGGAACTGGATATTGTATCTCTCCCATGGCAGCCTTTTCTGCTGCTCCTCAGAGCACTCCTAGCGGCTCTCCGAGGAACCGTTGTGTTGAGACTGTCTCCAGTCTCCACCTGTTCCTCTGCCCCACTCCCTCTCTCTTGTTCCCTCTCACGGGAAAACTGCTCCCCGCTTTTATCCAAGCCTCTCAGCCAATCCCAGCCCAGAGTCCTTCCCGGGCTTTTGCTAATGGCTCTCTTTCAAAACTTTGCTGGGGTTACGTCATCCCTCCCACTTCCAACAGGGCTGCCTCCAAAACAGCTTCACTTGTTCTCAGAGCCTACAGTGTCCCCGCTGGGACAAACTCGGTCTCTCTGCCTGGCAGCCCTTCCCATTCTTTCAGGTAGGTCCATTTTTTAAATGCTGCTACATTTAAAACAGTTTAATTTTGGTTTACCTCTTAAGTTCTGTTAGGGTAACATTCTCCTCTGTGCAACATGAGCCTGTGACCTATTTGAGTCCTCAAAATAAGATTTAAGTGGCACCTAAGTAGTGCATAGGGCTTATGTTATTCCCTCGCAGAACTAGATTTCAGCCTCACTGACCTATTATCTTGGCTTATAATAGAACCTGGCTTATCTAAAATTTCCAAAACAACACACTTTACAACTACCATAAAACCAATAGATGGTCCTTCCTCACTTGTCAGCAAAGGTGTGTAATGAAGCCTTTGAGTGCTATCACATCATTAGGATACAGAATACCAGTATTTATTGACACGCAATGAGTTGTGATTATATTTAAATTTGAATTTCACTTGACAAAATACCATGCATGCACAGTATACTTTGCAATGCATTTTCGTGACATTTATATTGTTGGCTTTTTATTTACAAATTTCAGTTACCCACAGTGGTTTCCCACTGATTATAACAAATAAATGAGGTTCTATATTTGAAAACCTTTCTTTTTTGCTTGTAAAGTGCTAGGATTTGTTTTGCCATGAATGTGCAACTTCCATTTGTAGGGATCAGAGCTTGTGTGATCATGACAAAAGTATCATTTTGATTTTTAACACAGAGGCCCTTAGTCAGCTTAGTAGGGCTTGTCTGTATGCTGATTTAGTTTCAGGGTTGAAGTCAGTGGCTCTGTTCTGATCTCAGTTAAGATGCTATACATCTGGAATAATTTCACTGGATATAGTGGAGTTACTCTGGATATACACAAGCATGACTTCAAGAAGAGAACATTCTGAGTTAACCCACACAAAGACATGAGTTTTAATAGCTTTCTTATCCCAGAAGATGTCTAATGTCCCTAGGGGAGAGATCCACCATAGGACTTAGATGCCTGAATGCTATCTACTTCTACAGTAGGCATTTAAATTCAAGTTCATATCTTCAAAACCCTTACTTAGCTCTTTTTCTGACACTGGGCATATTTAGAACTGCTTAAGTCTTCATGTTGCTGAATAACCAGACACCTAGCCAGAGTTTGAACTGGAGGTGGGGGGATCAGGGGGCTAAGCTCCCCCATAAGAGACCTGAGCTCCCCCATAATAGCCCCCTAGATGATAGCCCCTCCCCCCGGCAGCCAGGCCAAAACTGCTGTTTAGTGTGGGGGGGGGGG
>NW_017729022.1:6344372-6373785 GCF_001723915.1 Gavialis gangeticus
AACTGCTGTTTAGTGTGGGGGGGGGGGAGTGGCCCCTCCTCTTCATTGCTGCTGGGTGCTTTTTGCTGGAGCCCACACCTGGTCTGTCCTGTGGCTTATCTCCACTGCCGCCGCCTCCAAACCCCGCAAGAGTCAAAGTATAATTCAAATCCTGCACCTAACTAATGCTTAAGCCTTGTCAGTATCCACAAACTAGCCATTTCCTGGTGCACCTGAGCTGCAGGGATTAATCTATTAAGACATCCCATTATATATGCACTGGGTTGGGCCCTGGACAGAATATTACAAGAAGAGAGGTTGCTTAGCCAGTAGCCTGATGATTGGACAATTTACCCAGCATGTGGTTGACCAACGTTTAGTTCTCAAAGAGTGCATCTACATGTGCACTTTACTGTGGAGCTGACTAATTAGCTGCACAGTAAAGTGGCAGTCTACAAGTGTGCTGGTATTAGACCACAGTAAATTAATTAACTCCACAGTAATTTACTCCACTGAAACACATGTGTAGATGGTGACAGGGGCTGGCTAGGGCATGACAGTGATAAAATGTGGCGGCTGCCTACTGCCTAGCCCCGCACTTTATCACCCTCATGCCCCAGCTAGCTCCTCTGCTGCCCGTTGTGATCACCCGGAGCCCAAGGCTGATCCCCAGGCCTGCCAGGCCAGAACTGCTCTGATCTGACTCAAACTGCTGTGGTCCTGGGCACATATGTAAATGCTGTACCCAGGAGCAGGTTTCTCTGGTGTGAGCTGCACCAGAATTAATATCACTTTAATAGCACATGTAGATGCATTCAAAGTGTCCTAACTCCCGAGCTATCAGCTACTTGTGGTGATGTAGAGAGGGAACACCTACTCTTTTTGTTGAAGTTGTTCCACTTTCCATGCCATAATTAAATATTCCTTGGCCAGAGACAGCATGACTGTAGTGTAATGATTGGGCACTCCCCTTGGGAAGGAGGAACATATTCTGTTCTCTGCACCTAGGACTATTTCTATACTGTACATTGTGAACATTAGAGAGAATACAGAAATAATCCTTGGAGCAGGGACCAGATCAAGGGACTTTCCATCACTGGGCCTTACCCAGGCCTGGGTGATATGTACCTAAGGGGCTATCTCGTCCTTTATGTTTCTTTGTGAACGCTAAGGTCTGCTTGACAACTTCCTGCAAGTACCATCTATGTGCCAAGTAAAAACATGTGGGACGTTGTTTTTGGTAATCACTCTTTATCTCATGAACTCCCTCCCCTCCTTCACGAGGCCAATCAAAGCCTGAGGCTGGACGTCTTCCAGAAGTGATATAAGACCTTTTTATTTGGGCATGCTTTTAGCGGACAGGGTTAAGTTTGGGGGTATTGTGTGGGCAGTTTATTTCTTTATGTACTATCTTCTTTTAATATTTTATCTGCTTTTATAATTTATCTTGTTTTTAATTATAAATTAATCTCAGCCTATTGGAAAGGCAGCATATACTTTTCATAGATTTCAAACACATTAAGAAGGGACATTATGAGATCACTGGTCCAGCCCCCTGCCCAAGGGGCAGGAAATCACTTGGAGTCAAGTCACCCCAGCAAGATAAGCATCCAAGCATTTCTTAAAGGTATCCAGAGTAGGTGCTTGTACCACTCCTAGGGAGAGTCTATTCTAGACTCTGGAGACTCAGATGGTAAATAAGTTTTTCTTTATGTCCAGTCTAAAATGGTCTTCCAGCAGTTTGTGACCATCAGACCTTGTCTTCCCTTGGGGTGCCCTGGTGAACAGACATTCTTCCAGTTCCTGGTGCACACACCTTATATCAGGGGTGGGCAATTATTTTGGGCAGAGGGCTGCTTACTGAGTTTTGGCAAGCCAACGAGGGCTGCGTAACAGGCAGCCCAGGGCAGATAAATGTTAATTTTTAAAAATTTTTAGGGGCCCTGCAGGCCAGATAGAATGGCCTGGCAGGCCACATCCAGCCCTTGGGCCTTATTTTGCCCACCCCTGCCTTATATACTTATAGGCTGCCACCAAGTTACCTCTGAGCCTTTGCTTCTCCAGACTGAAGTGTCCCATGCCTCTCAGCCTCTTCTCATAAGTACTGGTCTCTTGACCTCAAATCATGCATATGGCTCTCATATAATGAATGTACGAATGAATGGTGAGTGTCCTAATCACTATGCTACAGGCACATTCCGTCTTACTGTTTCTTTCTAATCCAATAAATCTTGAATTTTTTTCTGTATAGCTTCTTTAAAATGGTACAGATTCAACATGAGGGTAGAAATTACACCCTACTTCAGACTCCCCTGTAGGTTTGTAGTTAGGACACTCTCCGTGGAGAAAGGTGTAGGTTTGAATTCTTTCAGGCCAAGGAGAGGACTGAACTCTGATCTCTCAATTCTTGTGTGAATGCTCTAACCACTCACATAGTAATTCCCAAGCATTTTTGGGTTGCATATTCCTTTTTAAGTCTATTATACTGCTGTCTACCCCATGATTCTGTACCATAAAGTATAAAAAGGAACACTTTATGTCATTATAACTTCTCCAGCAACCCCAAAATTTTACAGTTGTTCTTCAGATTGTCATCATTGTCATGAAGTCACTGCTGCCTACCTTTAGTACAGAGTTTCTGAAATGGGTCTGCATGTCACTGGGGGTAGGCTGCTAACTTCTAGAAGATGCAAAAGAGGAAGGATCAGGAAAGGAAGAGTGAGGAACAATGTACATGGAAGAAAGAAAGAAAAACAATGTCCTCCTCAGTTCTTTCACAGAGCTAGTCTGAAGGGAGGATTCCAAGCAATGGATCCCAACAGACCACGAGTGCCTGATCCCCTAAAAAGGGCATGGTGGTAATATTGTGACAGACTTCGGTTTTGGTATAAATTTTATGATTTAAATGTGTTCATATTGTTATAATGTTGTGTGTCTTAGTTTTCCTGACTAGCCTTGTATACAGAGAAAGAAGGGCTGATAGGGTTTTTACTAGGATTCAGAACTGCCTATTTACTGAAGGAGATGAGAGGCACCTCCAGCAATACATAATTGAATAGCCTCATTGACAGTTCAGGTGGGCTTGACAAACAACATCCTTTGAGAAATAACATACCATTACTGCAGGTGTCAAGGGGAGCAGAGATAAGCATCAGTCAATGGACCATCAACCTGAAAAGGAGAGTGTCTTCATGAATGTTGGAGAAGGTCTGAAAAGAGAACAGCCAAGCTACTTCTGGGTGCTCAGGGCTGTGTGGGCTTGATTGAGGACAGAGAAATTGGTCATCACTTTGGACAGGGCAAAATATTCTTACTTGGTGTTTTTTGTGCCAATACATGCTTTTGTTATAGAGGTGCTGTCTGCTTTGCTACTTGCGACTTTGAGCTACACTTCTACTAGCTTTGAAGAGGTAAAGCCTCCCTCTCTCAGAAGCTGAACTGGAAGGTAGCTCTCTGAGGAAGGGCCAAAGATAACCAAGGAGGGTAAAAGTGCAAAATGTCAGTATCTCTGTGTCAGAGGGAGCCAGGGCTTACCCCACTCTAGAAGTCACCTTGAGCTGGCTTCAGAAGGTACTCAGAGACATTAGACAAGGCCAAGGGTGGTCACATAATGGGAGGTGACTGGGGAGGGTGGATGGACATTTCATCTCCTCCTGCATTCTGCAACTTCTCTGCACAGGGAGGGCCATGAGCAGTGGTGGCACAAGATGTAGAAGCAGCAGCTGGAGACTCACTACTGCAGGAGATGTTGCCTCCTTTTTTCTGTGGTGTTTAAATGGGCACTCAGCATTCATGTTGGTGGCAAAAAAAACAAGGTGACATCTTCCCTGCAGCAGTCATCTTCCAACCACTGGTCCTGCACTGTGAGCTGCCATTTCCCAGCGTGCAGAGCTGGGAAGTTATGGCTCTGGTCACAGGTCCCAAGGAAGTGTTCTGCTTGTTGGGGATTGTAACAAGGGACCCATACCCCTGCTACTGGAAGGAAACAGGAGCGGGGTTACAGTAGACAGGATGGGGAAGGGCAGCTTATAGGGAAAGAGCCTGCCTGGTGCAGACATCTTGTAAGTAGGGGACATCTTGTAAGCTGGGGTAGCAAGGGCAAACAACTGGAAAGGGCCACAGGGCTCAGCCTGCAGTCCAGTGGCAGGTAGTGCTGCTGATTGATGAGTAGCAGTGCTTGTGCCCTGCTACCCGGAAGGGAGGGGGAAGTCCATATAGGTCAGAGCCTGGGGCTAAAGCCTTAGACTGGCCCAGACCCTACAAGAGGAAGGAGCTCTGCTGGCCCCCTTGGAGAACAAAGTGGGTTTTGTGTTATATAGCTGTCTTTCTTTAGATCTATGTGTTAACTGGAGGACCAGTAATGGCTATGGAAAAGGTTTAAAGGCTATGCCTCAGAGTGCCATGGGGGTGCCCTGTGCTTTGAGCCCTGTACAGGGCAGAGGCACAGAGGAGCCAAGGCTGAGGGCTTCATAGAGAGAAAAAGGGCCAAGGCCAGCAAAACTGAGGCTTGAACAAAGAGATTAGTGCCTGAGTGGCAAAATATGCAAATCAGGCTGGGGGACCCACAAAATCAGTGACTATGTGACCTGTGTGAGGTATGGGCATAGCTATGGGGGTGGCTGGAGGCCAAGATCAATGCCCCTAAGGTGAGTCATTGCCTGAGGACCTGGATAGGGCCACTAGGCCCCAATCAGACTGGCCCCATGTGAATCTAGGAGCACACCCTCAGAGACTCCAGGAATTTGGTGGCAGGGGAGTAGTAGCAGGGTTAATTGCTCCCAAAGCCACAGCGATTAATTGTACTACTGCTCCCCTGCTGCCAAATTTCTAGACCTGTGAGGAGCCTGACAGTGTAGATGACATGGCTCTGTGTGCCAGATTGTGAGAGCACAATTGCTTCATGGCTGGATCCAGCACGTAGGGTAACACAGGTACATGTGGTCGTGTTGTTGTTGGATCAGGTGTATGGAGTTGTCAGATAACAGCCACAGATCTGCATAGAGAGGGCCATGAGCAGTGGTGGCACATGATGTAGAAGCAGCAGCTGGAGACTCATTACTGCAGGGGGAGATGTCACCCCCCTCATCCTATGCTCGATCAGGCCTGCAGACTAGCCCCATGTCACTCATCCTGTCCACAGGGCCAAAGAAGTTGAGTGCCACTGCTTTAGCTCTCTGTTCAGCATGTTGGTTTTGTATTGCTATTCTGTAATTCTCTCCATGCAACGTACAGGGAACCAGTGAACCTGACACAGGATTCCAAATTCCGCCCAAGGGCCACTGACAAGTGCAAGGTGCTGCACCTGGGGAGGAAGAACCAGCACCATACCTACAGGCTGGGGAACTCCCTTCTCGTCAGTGCAGAGGCAGAAAAGGATCTTGGAGTCATTATTGATGCCAAGATGAACATGGGCCAGCAGTGTGGGGATGCAGTCAGGAAGGCCAACCGCACCTTGTCGTGCATCCACAGATGCATCTCAAGCAGGACCAAGGAGGTGATCCTCCCCCTCTATGTGGCACTGATCAGGCCACAGTTGGAGTACTGCATCCAGTTCTGGGCACCACACTTCAGGAGGGATGTGGACAGCATGGAGAGGGTCCACAGGAGGGCCACTCGCATGATCAGGGGGCAGCAGGGCAGGCCCTACGAGGAGAGGCTATGGGACCTGAACATGTTCAGCCTCCACAAGAGAAGGCTGAGGGGAGATCTAGTGGCCTGCTACAAACTAGTCAGAGGGGACCAGCAGTCCCTGTTTCCCCCAAGCACTATCAGGAGTGACTAGAAATAATGGTCACAAGCTGGCAGAGGGTAGATTCAGGCTAGACATCAGGAGGCGCTACTTCACTGTCAGGACAGCTAGGATCTGGAACCAACTTCCAAGAGAAGTGGTGCTGGCTCCTACCCTGGGGGTCTTTAAGAGGAGGCTAGATGAACACCTGGCCAGCGTCGTTCGACCCCAGTACTGTTTCCTGCCATGGCAGGGGGTCAGACTTGATGATCTGCTCAGGTCCCTTCTGACCCTACCAACTATGAAACTATGACAAGGCACCTAAAATTTAGCCTGTGCATTTCCTAATTTTAAGGCAACCGTGCTCTTTATTTGATCTAACCCTAAACACAAAGCAAGAGCATACAAGGAAAGAATACAAAACTCTTTCTATATACCAGTTTTACTTAAGCTTGCTCAACCATTCACATGGGTGTAATTGAAAGCCTTTATATACACTCCTACAAGAGGCTTATCAGCAGATCCTATATTCAGGTGATCTCGAAGCTCCCAATTATTCTTTGCTGAGCCTTCAAAATTTCATTGTGAACAAACTATGCTGAAAGTCTGGATAAGGAGAGCTTTAAATGCTTTCAAGGAGAGAATGATCCCTATAGAGATTAACTGTAAATATATTAATACAAACAGAATGAAAAAATGACCCACAGGTGCTGTCATCTTGAAAAATTTTAATGAGAAATCTAAAAGGCTGAGGTTTAATGTTTTCATTTGGTTAAGAGGAAGTGTGCGTATGTGTAAATGCACAGTAGTTTAAGTTCCCTACCTCCTTATTTTCCATCACTGAAGTAGTCTTTTCTTAGGTCCTGATCTTTTAACTTGATCTGCAATTTGATTTCCATGGACTCTGCCTCATCACAAATGTCTCCTTTCACAGAACCAACCCCAGGACTTGCCAGAATGTGAATCCTTTGGGAAAATATTTTGGAAAGTGTTTTTTGAGTGTGTTTTTTGAGCATGAGGTGAGTGAAGGGGAGTGAAGCCCGAAACAAAAACAAAAAAACCTTTTCTAGTAATAAAAAAAAAAGCCCTTGCAGCCTGTTTTTAGTAGCTCTTTAGCCAAAATAGCTGGCAAATTAAAGCTGAAATTTGGCATGGAAATAGCTGTCACTGCATTTGATTGGACCAATTTGTGAGGATTAGGTAACTACATGCAGAGAATGATTTTCAAGAGTTTTTGCCAAGCTTAATAAAAGAGTTGGGCTAAGGAAGGCTGCAGTATCATACATAGCTAATGTTACTAGAAAGCAGAAAATGCACTCAGTTCTCAATTACATTGTGTTTTACTTACTTTGGCAGCATAAAAAACCCCTTGAAATAAGTGGAAATAGCCCAGGAAGTGCTTTGAATTGGTAATGTTAATTTTTAACAAATCTTGGAAAACTGGAGAAATTCCAAAAGACTGCCAAATAGTGTCACTATTTTTTAAATAGTAGAAGCAATGACCCACAAAACTATAAATTGCTATCCCCACTGACATCTGTCTGAGGTAATGAAGTGGGTTACTTCAGGATTCTGTTAACCAAGAATTGGAATTGCCTGGCTGAACAGTCATGGTCTAACAAACTATTTTTTAATGCAGCCAAATACAAAGGAATACATCTGGGAACCAAGAACAAAGGTTATGTCTGAGAAAGTGCCTTAGAAAACAGTATGTCAGAGATTGCCTCAGGGACCCTTGAAACTAATAATTCAACATTTGTTCTAGAATACTGTGTCCTGTTCTGGTGTCTGCAAATATTGGAAATATTGGAGCAAGTTCAAAGAAGGGCCATAAGAATGACCCATGGGCTAGAAAATAAGTCTCTGATATGAGGTTTAAGGAGCTTAGTTTATTCAGTTTACCCAACAAAATGTTAAAAGGGGACTAGATCAGTGTGCATAAGTATTAAAAATGGAAAAGACATCTAATAGTGGGTAGTGCAAAAGAATGGGAGTGTTTTAAGGTTGCCGACAAAGGCATAAAAAATTGAATAGCTTGAAGTTGAATTTATAGATGTTCAGTCTTTAAACAAGATGAAATTTCCTAGCTAACAGGTTGACTAAATGGTGGAAATTTATTTGAGATGATAGTAGACTCATCATCTCTTGGAGTCTTTCAAACCAAATGAGAGAGTTTTTTAAAAATAGATGACTTAGTCCAGCTGCTTGGCCCAGTTGTATGGTCCGTGTGTGTGCAGCGTCAGGTTGGATGGTCATGGAGGGACTTTTGGAGAAACATAATTTCCTGCATTGCCCCAAACAGGTTGGTAATACTTGCACCTTAAGACATTTCTCCCAAAACCAGATTGGCATGGATATTTATTTTTTCTGTCTTTCTCTGGCCTGACTCCCCTGCTGGCATCATCTGAGTATAATCAGTCTGAAAGTCCCTGGCTGCTGCTCCAATGACTGGTCTGCCCATCCTAGCGGGGAAGAGATGCTGGCACTCTGGGGCTGCTCCCCCATCTCCCTTTGCATTTCCACTCATGGTTAGGCAACGGCTACCTCCAGAAATCTTGTGCACCTCAGGACCTGAATGGTCAAAGAGTAAGATTGACAAAGAAAGGACAGTGACCTTTTTTTGACAAGTAGAGTGAAAAACTTGAATGTTGAAGGCTTACCAATAATAAATCCACAAACGCTATTGGGAAAATGTAAAAGCTCACCTTATAGCTGGGGGTAAATTGGTGAAAAATGGAGGCATCAGGCTTTTTACATTGCTATTATGAGCAAAATACTAGAATCAGGCCCCAGTCAGAGGGGGCGGTATGAGTGAGGCTCAGAACAGAGCAGTGTGTGAGAGGCCTGACAGAGGACTAAGTTTGGTCCAGTTTTAGGCTGAGAGAGTAATAATATTCTGGATGCCATCTGCAAGGCATGGGCCACAGTGTAGGGATGGTACAAAGCCATAGATTGTGCCCCCTGTCATTGGGAAATTATAATGGGCAGCGTCCCATTTAGAACACCAGTTTATTAAACCAGCAATTTGTGGCAGATAAGGCTGGATGGACTGCCTTACTTAGACAGACCTGTTCTCAGGGCCTCTTCAGAGCCCTGTTACTGTGCTGCCACTTGCTCCAAGGACCAAACCAAAATTGTCCTGGGATTATTCCAGCCTAAGAAACCAAAGGAAAAAATGTAGGTACCAAATTCTCTAAAAGTGAAGTGTAATGTCTAAAGCTGCCTTTTGGATGATATTCAGAATCTGTATTATAAATATAATTACTTGAATGTATTACAGAGTCTGAATTAAATAAAATGTGGCAAGTGAAAATTCAGAAAATAAAACCCCTATAGAAAAGTAAGTGAAAAACCTTCTTTTAAGCATGTTTTGATAATGGCTATAGCCAATGTCACATTGTTGACTAGGATTTAATTATATCTGTCCCCCAGCAGTGCATTTGCTTGCAAGAACATTTTGATTAACTAGCATTGTACTGTTGTGTATGCGTGTGAAAGGCATTTGTTTCATACTTGCAGACAACAATGTCTGTGCACATGTAGCCACTTGGTGAGGTGGGTAGGGGGGAGTTCAGAGCAAAAGAGAGAGGACTGTTGCTGTTGGTCTTGGAGCGCTGAATTCAGGATACGTGTCCATCCAGTAATTCTGCAGGAGTCTAGGCAGTCTAGGCACAGTAGGATTTTATAATTGTACAGCTTAATTGTTCCTAGTTATTATGAAAGACTCTTTGTTTCTGCCATTTGTCTTTCAGGCTCACCCACGCTCTCTATTATTTCTCCAGTTACATATCCCCCACTTGTCCCCTACTAATTTTCCCAGCCTCCTGTTTGCCACTTCACTGTATTCAGTCATTCATGCTACAGTTTTTAATTTCCCTGTAACTCTGTTGTTCAGTTGTTTTCTGTCTCAGTAATCCTTAGCCTGCTTCCTTACTCCTATTTGAGGCCCCACTCTTATTCAAAGACTGCCCATGCTAATTTTATTTAATTCAGTATAATTAAGGGCGAGGTTTTTCACAGAAAAAAATATCCACTTTTCATAAAGAAAACTTGCAAATCTTACAGAGTAATATTACATTTCATAAATAGATTTTAATCACCTGAATTTCCATTCATTTTGTAGCTTTTTGGAACACATAATAGCCCGGTTAGTGTCAGGTGAACTGTTCTGGGCCAGGCCTCATCCTGGGTTTGCCTGTAAAAATACTGTTGGAAAGAGACTACTATTGAACAAGAAGCAGTTTCAGCTTCCCAAATGCAGCTTTTAACATACTCTTATCACTGTGAGAGTTATTCACTGCCACATCCCTCAGGTTTTTCTAAATATGTGAGCAATAAACCAAAAAAAATTGCAGAAATTTCATGTCAACAAGTCCAGTTTATATTTCACTAAGTATGTGAGGCTAGTGACAATAATATAACCCTCAGCTAAAAATAAATTATAATTCCCTCAGATTATGTATATACACCTTGCTAAATCCACATAACATTATGAAACTAGACTGAGGGACGTTAGGTAACTGGGAACACATACAAGTGGAACTTTTAGCACTACAGGACTCAATGGATTGAAAGAGGAATGGAAGAAAGAGGAAAGGAAGGTAATAGCTAAAAAAGCAGGGGCAAATCTAGATGCAAACTTGTTGCTCTAGTAAACTCAAGCGGATTGTTTTGTCTTGTGCACTGCTGGCACTATTGGATAAGTAGGAGCAGCCTTACATGCAAAATACTGTGTATGTAGTATGAATTTTTGCACATTAGTTATTATGCTTAAATAATAATAGTATTGAATTGATAAACCTCTGTCTTTTATAAACAAATAAAACTCCATTTTGTGCTTGTTTCCTGCTTGACATGAGTAAATGAACTTTGTATGCCCTGTGTACATGAGTGTCTATGTGAGAGGGTGAATGGTGAAAGAATGGTAACTATTTGCATGAAAACAGAAGACGATTTAACTGATCGTGTAAGCAACAAGGTGCCAATGTACGAGTTACCAGACAATAAATTATTTAAGCTAATTAATGGATGGCTGAAGAATTCGTTTGTGATCAAGTGCAAAGAAGATAGGAGAAGAAAGAATTTTGCATATCCTGCCATTTGAACTACACAATGCTTCAAGGCAGAGAACAAGACTGAAATACCAACTCTAAGATACCAACTTTACTGGAATGACCTCACGTTGAGATAACCAGAAGATGAATGAAAAACAACCTCTAATTAAAAACTGAGCATGGAAAAACTCCAATGTTGAACAAAGACTTGAAATCCCTATAAAAGTGAGATGCAGACAAGCCATGATGGGGAATCCAATTTTTGCAACTTCCTGGAGCACAGGCACATCTATTCTTCCCCCACTCCCATCACCCTCAATGAGCCTGGATTGGCCATCCAGTGCTGACACTGAGTAACTTCTACTGGTAACTATAACATCTTACTGGAGTGGTTTTGTCTGTAAGTCTGTCTATGTCTGTTTGTATGTATGCTTGTGTATGTCTGTTTGTATGTGTGGAAAAGACTTACCTGAAGAGACGGGGAGGCAGTGGGACGCCACCGGGAGCCAAACGCAGCAAAAGTGAAACAATGGCGGCTGGAGCCACCATGGGAAAAGATCAAAAGAAAAAAAAACAGTGGAGCCAGGAGGAGCTGGGAACAGCTCCAGCATCTACCTGGGCATGCTTTATAAGAGTGTGTTGGAGCTGATTGGTCAGCCAGACGCCCAGAGCTGGGATAAAAGAATGGGTGGAAGAGAAGCCCAGCGGACTGGGAGTGGAGTCCCCAAGCAGCTCAGAGGGGCCAGAGCACTTGAGTGGTCCCAGCAAGGGGACCTGGTGGGTACCCTGGAAAGGGGTACTGGCGGGAGCGCAGGGCCAGAGAGGGCCCAAGGACTTACAGGGTCAGCGTGGACTGAGGAAGGCGGCAGGGATGACTGGAGTATAGCAGGATCTGGATGCAGTTGACGGATGGCAGGTACCACACCCAGGGAAGAGTTGATGGGCTGGGGGATGGAATGGTGCTGAGGCCAGATGCCGTGTAGGCAGAGAGAAGGGGAGCCATAGGAGACGCTTGGCATAGAAGCATCACCACTAGCCTGTGGCCAAAGACCCCAAAAGAACAAGCGCCAAGAAGGTTCAGAACATTAACCTCGATGACACAGGTGACAAAATCGTGGTTGGTGTTAGGCGGGGTGTAGGGGAGGCGGAGCTCCATGAAGAAGGAACAACAGAAACGACCAAGGGAAGGCACCAGGGGAGGTGGGACCAAACATCGGTCTCCCAATACAAACATATCCATCATCAAAAATGTGGCAGGCGAGGCCCCTGGGGAACCAACCCAAAGTCACCCCAATAACCAGGCTGTTCCACAGAAGAAGCCATGGCGAGGTTCGAGAAGAACCCACATGCGGGATGCTCAGGGGAAAGACAAGGGAGATTACGGTATGACCGGTGTGTCCAAGCTTATGTAATTGCTTCATGTAATCAGTAAATGTGGCATGTTTGCCTTATCCCCCTTTATAAGGTCTCACTCTTCATTTGAACAATTGGCAATTTAAAGTAACGTGTACTTTATAGACTAGGGAAAATATTAATGCGTGCTAGTGGCTAGGAATACCTGTGGTTAGACAAAAGCCTTGTGCACTATATTGATTCAAAAGGTTGGGAAGGGTCAGCATTATCACAGTAGTTTAGATAAATGATGCTGATCCCTTAACACTGCGTTTGCTTAGCAGCGTGTCAAAAGCCCTGTTGTGTGTGTTCCTGTTTTAGCACCTATTATGTTTTGATTAAGGTTCCCTGGGATATTTAGTTTTAATGGAATTTGAGGAATTACAAATGGCTTTACAAATCACATTTTAATCTGATGAAGTAAACAGGGAATGAAAAAAACATCCTCCTGTCATCTTAGAGTATTATAGGGAAGTTGTACATAATAAAAAAAAAAATCAGTGGCCAATTCACACTTCATTAGCTGCCTAACAACCTGTAACCAGTTAATTATACACCCTTAAAATGCATGTACAAGAGAAATGATTCAGAAATAAGTTTCTGTAATAGGGGAAAGGGTGAGGATAGCACAGAAATACTGATCAAGTCAGGTGAGATTTAACCTCTTAAATGCTGCACAAGACGGAAAGAACATGCTGTACCTTACAGCAAAGTAATTGTCTACTAATTGCACAATGCATTCATCACTGGCATCCTCATCTTATTTATGGCAATGGTCTTTTTTCCTTGTCACCTTACTGAAGCTACATAATCCCTTTTCCTTAATTTTCTTATCTAAATTATGTTTACATACTTCATATGGTTGATGAAGATCAATTAGTTATTCTGATAAAATACTCTGAAGACAATAAAAGTCACACTCCTATTTCTGAATATTTAGGACACAACTACTCCTTTTAGGAAATTCACATACTAGAGGCCTGGGGAATTTTTTTTCCATTCTGTGGAACTATTTCATGATTGTGCTTAGGATTATCAAATGCGTATACCTGTATTTTCCCCTAATAATGTATTTACACTTTCATGCTGCTCTACCTGACTGACCAAGTCATAACCAACTTTCTTATCTTTGTTCTTACCAGGTTGTTTTTCAGTTCATACAATGCATAATGTATGGGCAAAGAGAAAATCTAACAGCCAGTACATTAGCAGGAGGTTAGGAATGTGAACTCATGTCCTCCCAGTAGTATTTCATGTATCAGCAACTTTTCCCAAGAACTTGTAACCTATATCAAATCAGGGTAGGTTCTGAGCTATTTTGGTTTGCGGCTGTACTAGTATACCAGATATTTAAAAATGTATTTTCTGTGCACTAAAACCCAGCTTGCAATTTTATAGACATGGCTTAAAAGATTTCCTGACGGTCCCAACTGGGAGAGCTGTGTCTTGCTTTGAGTACAAGGTAGTTTAAGGAGTAAGCTAGCTTGTGGAGGAGATAGATAGGTGTCTGTAAAGAGCAAAAGGATACAACAACACAAATGGTAGGTTCCTTGATTTCTTTCTTTGGGTAGCTGGCTATTTTATAGCTTGATGTAAATTGCCGGATTTTGGATTATTTGTATTTTCTGTCTAGCTTGAAGCAAACAAATATTTTTATATATAAATTAGGGCCTCTAAGTAAATAAATAGGGCCCTATAAAATAGGGCCTCTAAGTAAATGGAGAAGTATTGTTTTGTTTTGACAGGTATTTTATTTTCATGTTAGCATTTGCTATCAAGAGCGTGTGCATTAGCAATGCACCATTATTTGGCATCCTTCAGGTTATAAAAGTGAATTGCTTTTCATAAATGCCAGAAGGGGCTTTACAGTGGGAAAATTGCTGATGGCAAAGAAAAATGTGTTACTATCCTTCATTCCATAGTCAGCTACTTTGATATACATAGGTTCTCCTAGGCATGTGTAGCTTCTGCAACCTTAAGGGTATATAACTATTACTTTTGATTTTTTTTTAATTGTATATTGACATATGTGTCTTCTGGAGACTGCTACACATGCTCAATTCTGTAGAAAAACATCCTTTTTGTATGTGCTTTCTTATTACAGCTATACATGTGTAGGTGTTTTTCTGTTTTCTTTTTTTAGTTAGCTAAAATTTAAAAAAGATATGACACGTGCAAATGTTTTTTTGTATTTTAAACCAACCCTAAAATATAAAGAACCTACCCAAATGAAAATCAATTTCAGCTGGCTTCTACACAAACTGGTTTCGGTCTGGTGATAGTGTTTGCATTTATTCGCTTGTGTACATTAGAAGTAATATATACAGGAACACTGTGCTGTTTAGTCTGTCAGTAGTCATGTAGAAGATTTCAGGTAGGAGAATCAATACTGCTAAGGAACAATGTATGATCAGAAAGCATATGTTGGGATCTTGCTTGATCTGAAAGTATCTTTCTCTTATATGCAGGCCCTGATTTTTATTTTTATATTTCATGTCACATACAGGCCTTCATTTTTCTGCAAGTATTTGAATAGCATGCTGAAACTCATGTTCCGGTAGAAATATGAATAGAGGCTGTAAATGGGTACAATGAGGACACCATTAAGGATGTATAGTAAGAAACATCAGGTGCAGAATGGGTATATCTGTGCATCAGTGAAGTGGTCTAAACTGACGTCTTTATCTCTGTACACATTACTTGCTTAATTTCTTCTACTAACAACTCATTCACGCAAAACTGATTTTTTTTCTCCTTGCAACTTCTCATCACATCTTATATTGTGCTTTATATACACTCTCTATCTTAAGCCTATACTGGAATTATACATGTCGCTAATTTTCTAGAGAACCTTAACAAGTTACTATTAAAAGATATAGTAAGAGTTCAGTATAATCTTCAGCATTGATAACTTAAAGTATCATGGGCTTTGAAAGGGAATTCTTTTGTACATCATTATGAAGTCCTAATTTATAGCTGAGGCATGGTACTTGTAATTTTCTTTAAATTAATCTGCATAACTAAAACCCAATTCTAATACCCATAAATTCATTACTACTTCTTCTGATTTCATACATTGAGTGCTGGATAGCAATCAAGGACTGGCCTAAAGAATTGCTGAAGAAAACAAAAAAATTATGTAGATAGAATTGGACAACTATGTGTAATCTTAAAATGATAGTCCTTGAGTTTCCTAAGGATACCATTTCATAGGTTAATCTAGTATGTCTTCCCTAAAAGATGAAATTGTGTGTGTTTTTATACAGAGTATAATTCAGTCTCTTTATATATAAAGGTTTTATGGAACAAACTTGATCATGGGCCATAGTATATTAAATGTCATACCTATTTATGAAAGGTGTTGAACTTACGGTTAGAACTAATGTGGCACAAGTTGCTATGGAGAGCAACGTTGTATAGCTACATAATGAATATAATTTTTATACAACCCGAGTAGTATGGCAAGCACCTTGAGAGAATATCCAATTAAATGTAGTGGTTAAGATCATATTCTGGAAATGGCTTGTGTTAATTTGAGTGCACCAATTAGCAGTAGTAATATATTTTTGCGAGAAAAAGGAACATGGAGAAAGGCCTGAGTGGATGTAAATTAGTGAGTGAAGTACCAAGGGAAGAAAGAAAACTATTAAATTATTAAACAATGTTCTTATTCAAACATTGCACCCGTTCCTAACTCATTGTGACTGAGACAAAATTGCTTTGATTGATAGTGTGTGGTTTTTGTGGGTGCGTCTACACAAGCTATTAATGTGCTGTCAGCTTACTGTATAGTAAAATACTGTGCAGTAAGCTTTCCTTGGGAGTGTGTATATACATGTGCCTCTCAGGATCAAATCTGCCCCCAACAGGAGAAGTTCAGTGCGGGGCTACTCCTGCCCTGCTCTGCCCTCCTATATTGGGGTCAGGCTGGTCTCTAGGCGAGAAGAGGGACCTGTCTCCCATCCAGGGCAGCTGCCTCCCAGCTCTAATCAGCCGATCAGGGTACAGGGCTGGGAAACTGTCCCCACTCCCCGAAGCTGTTTCCCAGACCCATGCCCCAGCTGCTGTGGGAGGGGACAGTTTTCCAACCCTGTACCCTGATCTGCTGAGGGCACAGGGCTGGGAAGTAGCTGCCCAGGGGAGGGAACAGTTCCCCACCCGCTGCTGCCTGGGCTGACTGGGAGCAATTTGCTACCGATCAGCTTCTACATGTGAGCTACTGCACAGTAGCTACTGCATGGTTAATTAATTTACTGTGCAGTAAATGCTATACATGTGTAGAGATGGTGACACTTCACTGCGCAGTTTAGTCTACTGCACAGTACAATATCTTGTGTAGACACACCCTGTATTTCCTTTTTAAAGCCCAAAGAGTCTATTTTGATCATCTCATCCTAGGGTGTCAAAAATATAGCTCTTAGTCTGGATCCATGCTATTAATATGTGTCATCCAGTCTGCAGACCTTTTTCCTGACTCTGGCTGTGATGGTGGACCGTCCTGTGGCAGGAGCCAAGTGCCCAAGATAGAGCTGCAGTGCTGGAGTCTCACAGGAAAAGCATGGCATTATGGTTTGTTCTTGTAGCAGCAGACAAGCAGCTGAGATGCTTGGCTTCTTCCTGAGGCACTGATGGGGCTCCAGCACTGCTGTTCTTGCTCTGGCACTTGGCTGCTATTGCAAGAAGAAGCCATGATGCTGCTGTGGGTTCCTAAGCTGTGGTTCTCACCTGCTTGATTGCCAAGCATCCAGGCAAGAGCAGCAATGCTGGAGCCCCTGCAGCACTGTGGGAAGAAGTCAGGCACTAGATATGTGCAAAGCTTTGGATCGTGATTCGTATTTGGAGATGATTTGGGAGATTCAGAGGCTGAATCTACAAATCTGAATTGAATTGCTAGAAGCTATAGGCTTTCTGAATCGACGCAGAAAAGATTCGGCGATTCAGAGACTTGTAGATACCATAGGGTATAATGGGGAATCTATAACTTTGTTGTTTTTTGGCTAACTCAGATGAAACTTCCAGGGATGGTAGCCTCTGCTGAGGGCACAAAGACTGCCAAGTTTCAAGATGAAAGGTGCAGAGGTTTCTGGGAGTTTTCACCCTGCTGTGACTTAACACACATATGAAGAGTTTTGCTGTCAGGATTTGAGGTACAGTTTCCCAGAAACCCATGCACCTATCACCTCGAAACTTGTCAGGCTGCATGCCCTCAGCAGAGGCTACCATCCCTGGAATTTTCATCTAAATCAGCCAAAAAACAACAAAGTTTCAGCTATTTAATTGATTCCCCATTATACCCTATGGCCAAATTTCCTAATCTTTTCTGAATCTTTTACAAATCAAATCAGCCGAATCCGAATCAGCCAAATCCAAATCCGAATCAAGCAGTTGCCTATTCTCACAGGTCTACCAGGCACCATGCTTGTTTACATGGTGGCAGCGAAGCACCATGGATGCTGGATGTTTTCCTGCTGGGTCCTGGACTGAATGGAGCAGGTGCTGCATGCACTGGATCTGGGAAGGGGGAGGCTGTGGGTTTAATCCAGCTTGCTTAATTCTTTCAAAAAGTACCAACCTCAGGAGAACATTTCAAAATCATTTCAAATGAACTAAGCCACCTTCTTGCAGTTCTTCTTCAGGTACTTCAGTTCAGGAGAGGAGAGAGATATTTCAGATACACCCTGTCATTTTCTTGAGGCATGCAGCTTCCTATTCAGCTTATCTTTCCGAAGCACCTAATTATTTCCTTTGAAAATGCAGCTACTGAACAAAGAGGAGGTGATGCTTCACTCTATATAAAAAGTATAGTGCTTAGAATACTTGTCGAGGAAATAGAAATGCAAAACTCTAGAACTCTGGTTTGAGGGATGATAACTTTTATTAGACCAACTATGAAATCACACAAAAAAAATCTTTTTCTGCAAGCTTTTGGGTGCACACACCCTTTGTCAGGCTCAGGGAAAATTAAAGATGGTAAAAAGTCCCCACAGGTAGAAAGTAAATCAGGAAGTGGCATTGAATCTGCATCTCCGATCCCTTACCTGGACTGGGTTCAAACCCATATCTCATGCTTCCCAGAACAGTAATTTGCAATCAGGGTGGTATAGAGGCACACACTACCCTTCTTGTTGAAGGTGTTACACAATGCTTAAATAAATATAAGGTTCAAGGAGCTAGACTAGAAGCATGAAAGAGGGAAAGTGTATTCTGTGACCTGGTGGTTAAGGCAGTGTTTCCCAAACTTCTGATACCTGGGGCACATTTTTTTATTCCTAGATTAAAACTGGTGGCACACTTTACCCTTATTCCTGAAAAAATAGGGGCTGCGTGGGGGGAGCATAATGTATAATGTAATTCTGGGCCCCTTTTATATCTGGTGAGGACTGGAGCTACAATGTAAGAAGTACTGTATTATTATGTGTTCCAGTAATTGGTCACTAAATTAAACTGGATAGTAAATTATTTTCATGCAAGTTGAGCAAAAAGGGCTTAGTTTCTCCAGATGACATGATGTATACAGTTTGCCTAAGCAGTTTGTACTGGCAGATGAAAGTGAAACACTGAAACTTTCAGGAATTATTCAAGTAAAATCAGATTTACTGCAGTAACTGCAATGGTGAGAAATCTGACAGGCAAAGTTCTTGTTTGTTTGACTCATCAGTGATGGAGTAATGTCTTTAGGAGTTGGACAATAATTTGTCCTAGTTGTCTTGCATTCTTAAATAGGTAAATAAAATGCCTGTGAAATAATAAAGGCTACATTAGGACTAGCATATAATATGTGGATCCAATGTGCTGTTAGATGATACAAGAGCATTTTGTTTAGCTTCATGTTGTAGCAGAGCTATACAGGGAAACAGTCTGCCATAAGGTGTATTTTATTTATAATTTTAATATCCCCAGGGAGAATACAGGGATTTAAGCATTGCTGTGGGTAAGGAGGGCACCTAGTTTAACTATATTTGGGCATCTGTGATATTAGATGAACATTCCTTTAGTATTCAGGGTGTAAGGAGTATCATAAGAACCCTAATCTCATGTTAAAATTAAGGGTCTCCATACTCCTGACACATTTCATCCCTGATGTTTTAGGCAAACTGCCTGCTAATAAACATGGTGTGTCAAGGGCATCTAGAGTTCTTTGCATTCTGTCACAGCAGAAATGAAAAAGCTAAAAAGATTCACTGATTTGGTATGATGCACATCAGTGGACGTATGTGACACCCCCATTATCACTACAGAGAAAATGTGATGTATGCCAAACTGCCTCTCTTTGAGTCCTTACATTTTTTTACCTTTACCTCACAGTTCTAAAGAACAATTTCTACTATTGCTGGCCTTGCTTTATGCCACTTTTATATAAGATGCTAGATTTTGACTGAGTGCTTTGATTTTTGCTAAATTTTACATTTCATAACATGTCTGAGGATGACAGGAAGCTTAAAAAGGCAACTGTCAGGACAGTGTACGTCAGATGTTTCAGGCTTCACTTTTCTAGGAAGCAGGTTTTCTGCCACTGGGCTATAACGGTATCAGATGTGTGGCTAATAATTAGTTGGTTGACATTTCTATACAAAACCCTGGAATATAGCAAAATAAAACTATTAATCCTCAGCAAACATTTTTTAGGAAAGTTGCATACTTAAAGCACTGAACAGGTTGTGGTGAAACAGGCGGTAAAACAACTCAAACTGGCAAGTCTGTCTACTGGTTGGGTATGACTGCCTGTTGAGAGCATATATAGATTAGTGAAAGAACAATGTAGGAACTGCCAACAGAAGTTATGAAATCTCACCCCACACATGAGCAAAAAGTTGGAATAGACATGTTCACTTTTAAAGGCAGAAATTGTCTGGTTACAATAAATTTCAATTTGGAGAACATTTGGGCAAGAACCGTATTCAGAAAACTGAAAGCACATTGTTTTTCAAGGCATGCATCACATATTTTTCTTGGACAATGGGTCACAGCATACTAGAACAGTATTTCAATGATTAAATATCAAGTGAAAAATTGAGCACAAGAAGTCTTTCCTGGGCTAACCAAACAATAGCAAGAGGAAATAATTGGCAGTTAAGCCAAAGAGACTGATGGCAGAAGGAAAATAGGTAGAAGGGATATTAAATGGGCAGTGTTTGGGCCATCCCAGAACACCCAGATAATTGTCCAGTATAAGCCCCGTTTCCCAAGAGGTGTAATCCAGTGCAGTGTCATGGAGGAATGGTAGGCTGTATACACTAAAAGGCTATCAAGTGAAGCAGGTGTCCTTTACAACAAATCAACTATGGAGCTCAGACTTCTGTTTGGAGCTGAGTATATTTGTCTTACCATCAAACTGACACAAAGCAGTGGTCCATGCTACAGTGTGACACAGAACATTCATGAGGGAAAGTATGGGCTCATGACAGTGTGGTGGAGAAGAAACCAAAGGCAACTGCATAGTAGTGGCAGGCAGGGGCCAACAAGACCAAGATGCAGAGAACTTGGAGTACTGGCATCAGCTGATGGCATCAAAAATGTTTGATAAGAATCTAGAATACATACAAAGGAATGTTGGAAGAACTGGGGATATGTAGTCTGGAGAAGACTGAGATTATATGATCTTCAAATACAGAAAGGGTGGCTTTATAAAGAGGATGTCAATAAACTCTTCTGAGTCCACAGGGGATAGGATAAGAAATAACAGTCTTAAATTATAAGGGTGGATATCTAGGTTGGATATTAAGAAGAACTTTTAACTCTGAGGGTGGTTAAGCTCTAGAATAGTTTACACAGAGAGGTTATGAAATCTCAGTCCTTGGAAGATTGTCAGAGCAGGTAATGAAACAACACTAAAGAACAATTTAGTGAAATCCTTCTAGATGGGGATACTCCTTCCTCAAGCAGGCATTTGGATTAGAGGACCTGCTGAGGTCCCTTCCATTCCTAATATTCTATGTTCCTAGAAACATTGGACAGTCAGAAGAAATGAGGTTCATAGCAGTATTGAGAACCAACAGCATTAATGGAGCTACAGAGTAGAAGCTCAATCCTTGCACACAGGAATTTAGGGACCTGAAGGATATTTGTACTATGAAGCCTACTGGGCCACAATAGGATGGCAGCAGAAGCTATATCCTTGTTGTGGACTATATACAAGTAGTCTCTGGCCTGAGCAAATACTTTTGCAACTTTCTGTTCCCTTTACTCCTCCTCCACTGCCCCAAATCCTAAACATATTTAAAAGGAAAGCTGTAGGAACCTGGCAAGGCAATTGGAGGGAATAATATAACTTGTGGCAAGAGTTTGGAATAGGTCCCAGGAAGCTACTCTGTGTGAAATGACCAACTTCTGTATTGCACCTTTTGCTACCCTGTCACAGATTCAACAGACATCTGTAAAACTAGTAGTCTAATCAGAGGCGTAACTGTGCAGTGCTGCACCCAGCATAGTGGTGCTACACAAAGCAGAATCTGCAGCTCCGGTGGAGAAAGTGATTGGACCAGCAGCATGGCAGCTACTATTTTTCCCCCTCTTAGTTACACTTCTGCTTCTAGTTCTGATTAGTGTCTGTCTGTGTCACTGCAGTAAGATTAATGAGCTGTGCCTGAAAACAGATATAGCAGATCATTGCCAGATACTGCAGGGTAGAAACTGGATAGAAATTCAGCTTAAAAGTCCTATTTCACTTTGGGGCCCCTAGGAATCGGATGCAAAATTTGGGACTGTCCCAGAAGATTCAAGACAATTGCTCTGAGTCTGTGTATTTGTATTTTCAATGCTTCTTATATTTGCTGCCTCTTGGCAAATAGTTCCCTTAATATTCTGCTATTCCACTTATACATACTGAATAAGAGCATCATTCACTTAATTGCATAGTACAGTGGATTTTAACCTGTGGTCTGCAAACCCCTCAGGTTCCTCTCCCCCCCGTTCTCCCCCCAGGCTACTTTCGATCAATCAAAAGTATGTGACTACCACCACTTATAGTTCAAAGGGGTCAACAGCTCCATTCAAAATTTCCAAAAAGACCTGCATTTTCAAATTTCCTCCATTTGAATTTTTTTTAAGGGTCCACAGATGAAAAAGACTGAAAACCATTGGCATAGTGCAATGCTTATTCCTATGTGCGCTTACTGCTTACTTGACAACAAATACTGGTTAAGTAGGGTTCCCATATTTCCAGTTACAAAAAAGAGGGACACATGTGTAGGGGGAAAGAGGGTAATATCATTGTGCGGCGGGGGGGCATTGATATGCCCATGCCCTATCTCTGCCCCTCACTCCCCAGCCACAGCCCCCCCAGCCCTGCTGCTGTCTCTCACTCCTGACCCACAGTATCCTACCCTACCCCACAGACCATGCTGGTGTCCCTCACTCCCAACTCGCAACCTCCCCACCCCTGCTTATATCTCTCACTCCCAACCCGCAGGCCCCTGCTAATACCTGTGCCCTGCACTCCCGACCAACAATCCTGCGCCCACCCTGGTTCCTCTAACTCCTAAGCCACAGCCCTCCGCAACCATGGCGGTGCCCCTCACTCTTGACCCACAGCCTCCTGTTCCCCCCAGCCCTGCAGCACCTCCTGGCTGCCCTGCCCCTGTGAGCACAGGCACTGGCCCTGGTGCCTTCGGCCTGGTCATACAACTGCTTGCTGCACTCAAAGAGCCCCCTGCTGGAGGAGCAGATGCCTTCCCCGCCCTGCTGCAGTCCCAGCTCCTGGACAGCTTCCCCTAGTGCCAGCAGGCAGTTGCCCCCCTCACACACTTATCTCCTTTCCACACACACGGACAGGGACAGTCCCCAAGCCCTGGCCCTCCAACCCTCACCCTCCATAGACTTACCTGCTGCTGGGACTACTTGCACCATCCTGCCTGGCTGCATGTCAGCCACAGGCATATGCGTGCATGGACTCACATGATGTCCCCTATCTCCAATTGCCCTCACCCTACTCCCCCAAGCCCCAAATAGCTCCTTACTAGGGCAAGCTGTGAAGCACCCGGAAAAACTTTGATTCGGAGCAGAGCAAAATCCTGGACATTTGTTGATATTTTAAAAAACCACCCTGATGGAGATGGGAGGATCTTGAAAGAGGACCTATCCAGGAAAACCCAGACGTATGGTAACTCTAGGTTAAGTGCATACACTGCTTAAGTATCTGGTACTGTCTACTTTTGTAAAATAGCTATATTCCAATATACTGCGCATAAAAGGCAAAGGAAAGCAGATGTCAAAGAGTTGCTATGAGCAGCCTTGAAAATAACAGGAGCTAGTCAATTTTGGGGCTGCTAATACCTGTAAACCAGGGGTGGGCAAAATTTGTCCCACAGGCTGGATCTGGCCTACCAGGCAATTCCATCCAGTGCACAGGGCCCCTCCATAAGCCCTCTGTAAGCCCTGGCCCTTGCTTCCCCTCAGAAAGCCAACACATCCCTGCAAGTGGTGCAGTTCTTATTGCTAAACAACCACCCCCACAACCCCAGCCTGGCCTGATGTACCCCCACCCCAATCCAGGGGGCACTGGAGATGAGAAGCCTCTGCCCGGCAGAGGGTTTTGCCTGGCAACCCCTTGGCTGTTCCCAGCCTCCCTGCCTGAGAGAGTGGGAATTCAGGTACAGGCCACACTAGGCTGGGGCCAGGCACTCTCAATGGGGGAAAGTGGGCTGGGAGCGTGGGTGTAGTGAAAATAGTTACTTTTCTCTATGTTTCTTTGTTCCTTGTTTTAGTATTAACCCCTGCATTCTGTAACTTTCCACCCACATGGTACAGGATGGCCCACTACGTATGTCTTATATGTTGCTCAGGTTTTGGTTTGAAATGACCAATCAAAATGTAACACGTCAACTGAAAAAAATGCTAGCTCAATAAAAGCCACGTGCGCTCTTTGTTTAGGGTCGACACTGATCTGAGCAACAAGCTCCTCTGTCGGCCTGCTTGCAAGCAATAAAATAGAGTTGGATCCAGCCTGAAAGTGTGACTCTCTTCTAGAGGTGAATTGGACTAGCCTCCAGGGGAGAAAAATCAGCAATTTATGCAACATGGGGAGCCATGCGCTATGGGGCCAGGCTGTCCCACATACTGCAGGAGTGTGGGGAGCTGTGCATTATGTGGCTGGGTGGGGCTGGCCCCGCTGGCTACCACCATGTGTGGCTGGGGACTTGGGTGGGAGTGCAGGGATCTGTGTGTTATGGGGCCAGGTGGGGTTGTTGCGGTGAAAATTCAGGTCTGTGTAAGTAGGTCACCATGTGAACTCCAGATAACCGTACCCTGTTAAGAATGATGTAAGAATGATCTGAGAAGGGTGTTTGGTGCAGATTTAGAGATGTGTGCAGAGCATGGGTAAGAGCCGTGTGCACAACTAGTATAAAGGGTGTGTGCATGTGTGTGCGCATCTGGGGTGCACTTGGTGTGTATGTTTGGGGTTTGCCTGAGGTGTGACTGAGAGAAGGAAAGAAGTTGGGGTGCTTGTTGGCAGGAAGGATAGAGACACGGAGAGGCTGAGTGACTGATCAACTGTGTGAACTGCAGAGGTTCCTGGTGCTGGGCCCAGCTGCCAGGTCCTAGGGGCCCTTACCCTGAGAGATCCTCTGTCTGCCACCAGAGCAGAAAGGGTTGGCTCCCTGGCCTCTTCCCTCTGGGTGTGCCTATCGCGTAAAGTAGCGGCCCTCTGCTCTGATCGGTAAGTATTACCCTATCCAGTTCTTCCCTTCTGGGTTGTTGGGGTTCTTCTTCTCGGCATGTGTCCACGAACATCAGAAGCCACTGCCTGAGGTGCAGTTGTCTCTACCCTGACGACCACAGCCAAACTGAATGAAGTTCCCGTTCCTTATAATAAAGTTTTGTCCTCTTATTGTCATTGTTGTAATTAGATATTGTTGGATAAGGATTTGTATAGCATTGGTATTAAGATAAGTATAGGCAATATAGGATTTGATAGTGACTGTTAGGACTAAGTGGGTTCCTGTGTAGTTGTATGGCATATGATACTTACCTGTTCTTGTTAGTTTTATAATAAACTGTTGATTTGGGCCAGTAACATCTTGGTGTGAGTCCTAATTAATCAAATCATAACTAATTACCAGGTGAATTGGGTGGTGATATATACGTCCTGGTCCATCTGTTAACTATCTCGGGGCCAAAGACCACCTCCTCATTTGCTGCTGGACTGTAGGGGGAAACTGCCCATTGAGTAACCGTAATTAATTAGGCACTAATTAAGTCCATACGCAACAGGGCTGGCCCCACATGCTGCCATGGCATGCAGTTGGGGACCCTGGCAGGAGTGCAGGAGCTGCACACTATGGGGCCTGCTGGGGCTGACTGCACACCCTGCCACCACGTGTGGCTGGGGACTCAGGTGGGAGCACTATTGGGCCGTGTGGGGCTGGCCCTGCATGCTGCCACCACCTGGGCTGGGGACTGAGGTGGGAGTGCAGGGAGCTGCGTGTTATGGGGCCAGGTGGCCCATATGCCGGCTCCAGGGCCTTGCATATTCTGGCAACTCTGAGGACCCCCCTATCCCTGCACCCACACCTATACTGTCCCACACACCCCACCCAGCACCATAACCCCAAACACACCCACAGCCCCCACACACTCGCACCCCCCCATAACTCCCCCCACACAAATACCTTTCCACAGTCTCTACACCCCCACCTCCCCACCATACCCACACACATACCCACACCCTCCCATATACCCCCAACCCAACCACATACTCCCCACCCACACCCCTCCATACCTATCCCCCCAGCACAAACACACTCCTAAACAACACCCCCAGATACATCTCCTTACCCCCCACACAATATACAAGAGTAGGACTGTATTTTGAGCTATTATGCAATTACCTCTAGATATGCTATCCAAATACACATAAATCAGGACAAAAATATTTTTAAAATAAAATTAAAATAAGTTATAGTAGATGTTTGATTTTTTTTTTTCCTTTTAGTATATGATTTGGTTTTTTTCCCAGTTTCAAGATGCCTCCTCCCCCAAAAAGGGGCAAGGGGAGGGACTTCCAGTGGCAAAGATCCGGGGTTAGGAGTGGGACTTCTGATCCCAAGATGGCAACCGGGGGCAGGGCACCTGTCAAGGGGTGGGACTACCCTTGCAGCCCTCAATAGCTTGGCAAAACTCATTAAGCGGCCCTCCAGCTGAAATAATTGCCTGGCCCTGCTGTAAACAGTGCTCATTAAATAAACAATTCTGTTCAGACAGGTTTTAGCAGCTCTCAAACTGACTAGCTCCTAAAAGCGTTTCAGAGCTGCTATGAGAAACCTAGGAGCTAGTGGGAGCTACTCAGTTTCAGGGTTATTAATACTGCAACACTGACAGTGCTTTGTTCTTAATAGGTATGTCTACATGTGCCATTAATACGCCTGAATTTTTTTTGCAGAATACATACCAGTATCAGGACCAAATTGTGCCCAACAGGAGCAGCCCAGTCCAGGGCTACTTTTGTCCTGCTCTGACCCACTGCAGCAGACAGGGGGGACTCCAGGTTGCCCTGGGTGTCAGGTCCTAGCTGTTCTGGCTCTGAGGGCAGCCCTGATCTGTGCGGGGGGGGGGGAGCTGCCAGCAGTGGAAAGAGTGGGGCTGCCCCAGCTCAGTGAGCAGCTGCCTGCCAGCCTCATGCAGAATGGGACCCATCCCAATCTCCACATGGCTAGAAGGCAGCATCCTGCCAAGCTGGGACAACTCTTCCTGCCCCTTGCTGCTTAGGCTGACTGGGAGCAATTTGCTCCTGGTCAGCATCTACACATACGCTTTGGTGCATTAGTGTAATGCGCTGATTTCTAGTATCTTTATCTATAGGTACTAAAAACCAGTGCATTAATCTACCTTGTAGTAATTTCTGCACGTGTAGACAGTGACGTTTTACTGTGCATTAGTCTGATGTGCAGTAAAGCAGCTCAGGTAGATGCACCCAATGAGCACTGTTTAAATAACTGCATACTGTACTCTGAGAAAGTGCATAGCCCTTTTTTGAGTCCTGAGGCACTTAAATAGAATGCATGGTAAAATGCCAGTCTAATTTTGGGAAGATGGATTCCTTTCATGTTATTACCCAGTATGTGGTACGTGAAATGAAAGCTTTCATTCTATTAAAACCAAGAGTTTAAAACTTGGTTTCCGTACAAGATTTCATTTATTTAAGAACTGCTGGAAGTTCTAAAGGGAAGTGAGGTATGGGGAGGATCAGTACCTCCTACAGTGACTGTTCAGTGAAGTAGAGTACGAACTAGGCACTCCATCTTCTTTTGCTTAGTTTTTCCTTGTTCTCAGAGAACACTAGCTGACCTGTGAACTGCCCTCAGCTTGTCTTGTTCATGTAACATACACTATGCCCAATTTAATCTGGATGAGATTTCAGGGGACTGAGGTTCTATTCCTGGTCACCTGTTTGGTGTCTCTGGGCAAAATGCTTAGCTCTCAAAATGGACCTTCCCCTTAGAGGGCAATGTTAAATACTGGGCAAAAGAAGGGAAAACAGTTTGACTTCTTTCTAGGAATCTGGAGCCTGACTTATAGTCCTTAGGTGTATTCACTTTACTTGTGCAAAGAATAAGGGCCAGAGTCAAATAGAATTCTCCTGTTCTGTTTTTTTATTCACTGCTTCATCCTACACTATGTTCTGTTTTCGTTGGGGAGAGAAGAGAGAATGTTACCACAAGCTTTTAGGAAGAGTTATAACGTATTACACATGCTGGGGATTTTTTATCCTATGTAATTCTTATTTCATTTTACTGTTCTGGTGAAAACTGCAAATGATTCTTGGCATTTTTAGGTGTGAGGCACCCTTGGGAAGTACCAGATCTTAGTTTTCACTTGTTATACTCAGAATGTCTCTCGGGGCTTTATCTGGAAAAACATAGGAGATGCCAAAGGAAGTTCCTCCAAACTGTACACTGGTTTATCCACCAGGCAGTATTAACAAGAGCAACTACGTACAGCAGACAACACAAACATACTTGCTACTGGGTGAGGAGCAGCACCGTAACTAGACTCCTGGTGGCCCTGGGTGAACTTTTAGTATCGGGTCCCCCTTCACCAGAAATAATGATAATAATAATTAAAAAATTACCGTTTTCAGGGCCCCTTTCTGCCATGTCCTGGGTGGCTGCCCAGTTCACCCATGCGTGTCTGACCCTGGTGGGGAGGGGTCAGGGCCCTCAGATGTCCTCATGGTTTGAGGCAAGTTCTAGACTCTTGCACCTCTGCCTTTGTGTGGGGAGAGGGGTTATAGAGCTCAGGACAAACTTGGGGTACGTTCCCCTTCACTCCTTTGACATAAGGAGCTTCTGGCCACTTCAGTACGGAAAAGAAATTGGGTCATGGCCTGCGACCTTTGTACTTCCCTAGGATTGGTTGATTAGGACTGGGTGCCACCCCCAGCCTCCCTGTCTCAGCTTTCTTAGAACTGCCCCTCATGATCCGCTTCTTGCTTGCTAACTACAGGTACTCCTCGCTTACCGTCGTAGTTATGCCCTTGAAAAATGTGACTTCAAGCAAAACAGTGTTAAGTGAATCCAATTACACCACAGCAGTTACCTACGAGCAGGCGGTGGCCCAAGTTATAACCGAACATTGCACAACTTTAAACAAGTACGTTCTCTAATAGATCAGTGACATAGTAACAAAACGTTAACACGTTAAGCAAGTACCTGTGCTGCGACTCAGATGGCCCTGCCTCTGGAAGACAGCAGTGACACCCCAGGGTGAGGGGCAGTGAGGACGCTCCTCCCCCCCACTGGGAAATAGCAGAGTGGCTCTTGGCTGCCAAGCCCTCAGACGACCCACGTGCAGCCAGGATGCTGCGGCCGCTGCGGCTTCCCACCCCAGTCTCAGGCTTTACCCCATGGCCCCTGCCCACTTGCACTGCCAGGCGCCCGTTATTACCGGTCCTAAACTGAATGCACCCTATGGTGCATTAATGCACACAGACGTGGCCAGTTTACTGCAGCTGCTGCTGGGAAGGCTGAAAAAAAAAAAAAAGACTTCTCATGATCAGGTGTAAAATGTTAATTCGTTTACAGGAAAACCATCATTTTATGTCATCGTTCATTTTTTTAATTAAAAAAAAGTGTCTCGTCCTTAGAAGCAGAGTCCAGCGAAATGATGGCAGGTTTGTATAGTATTAATAGATTATCAAAAGTAACTGTAAGATAATACTGCTGCTGCTGAACACCCCTGAGGCAGGCGTTGCCGCCGACGGGCTCGACCCACCCCGGGAGCGGACGCGCCTCAGGCCGCCGCGCGCAGCGCCCCTCCCCCCGCG
>NW_017729022.1:6373796-6374019 GCF_001723915.1 Gavialis gangeticus
CCGCGCGCAGCGCCCCTCCCCCCGCGCGGCCCCTCCCCTGTACTGCCAGCAGGGTGCTGCGCTGCCCCGGGGCCGAGACTGCCGCGCGGGTCACGTGATTTCCGCCCCCCGCGCACGCAACGAGAAGGCCGTGGTAGGTGCGCGCCCGGCCGAGCGGAGCCGCGGCAGCGACAGGCGAGCGCGCTAGGCGGGAGGGGAGTGCAGAGAGCGACGGAAGCCGGGA
>NW_017729022.1:6379019-6385941 GCF_001723915.1 Gavialis gangeticus
GCCGCGCGGGTCACGTGATTTCCGCCCCCCGCGCACGCAACGAGAAGGCCGTGGTAGGTGCGCGCCCGGCCGAGCGGAGCCGCGGCAGCGACAGGCGAGCGCGCTAGGCGGGAGGGGAGTGCAGAGAGCGACGGAAGCCGGGAGGGATCCGAAGACGTGCGCGGAGGGGAGGCGGGATAGGGGCGGCGTGAGGGAGCTGCGAGGGGCTGGGCTTAGCGCGGGCGTTGGGGGAGGGGCATGGGTTGGGCCCGCCCCGCCTGTCTGCAGCCACGCTACTTCTTGGGTGCGGGATTCCCCCACCCCCGCGTGGTAGCACTGAGGGCCGGGCTGGAAGCCGTTCTCCGCGCTAGGGGCGTCGCTCGTGGCCGCAGGGGTGACGTCATGAGGCTTCTCTCATTGGGCAAGGCATGACGTCACAAGCCCCCTCCCTGCGGGTCTGCGCTGCTAGCTGTCTCAGCGCCCCGTCCCCCCTGAGCGCGGCTTTGCGCTTTCCGCCTGGGCCCCGCCGGCCTCGGGAGCCCTGCCTCTGCCGCTCCACGCTCGGCCCTGGCTGGGGACTTGGCTGGGCTAGTCCTTTGTGGGGGCTCCTCCTTCCCCGGGACGGCCCAGTTTTCAGGCCCTGTTCCTGGATGCTAGGCTTTTCCCTTCCCTGCCGTCCTCCTCTTCCACCGAGCCAGAGCACTTTGTTGTAGGCAGGGTCCTACCTAGACTCCTGGCAGCCTCCTGGCAAGCTTTTAAATCGTTCTCTCTGGCTCCCCTTTGCCAGAGATAAAATACAACAAAAAAAATCATTGTTTCATGTTTATGCCCCCTTTATGTTTGGACCCCTGGCAGCCACCGGGTTTGGCCATGCCTGGTCCTGATTGTAAGGCTGGGATAAGCAACCCGTGGCACAGGAAGTCATTTTGCTTGGCACTAGTACCTGGGGAAAGGGGTTGGGGCTGTGCTACCACAACAAGGATTGGGCCCTTCTCAGCTCCACCCCCCCCACTGAGCTACCTGCCCTTGGCATGCCAGCATCTTACAAGTCAAGGTTGCCAGCATTTTTCTGCCCCAAAATGTTAATGTTCCCTGTTGTAGGGGATTAGTTTAAATCCTGGGACTGAAACTTTTTTTTTCTCCTGGTGGTAGGACATAACGACCTGCTGGGTCCCTGGCAGGTGGGTGCCAGGACCTGGCCAGCAACACTTCCATGCTACCCAGCTCTCTCACAATATGGCATGGGCAAAGCAGGGTGCCACCACAGCTGTCTGGCTCCAGGCTGGATTCAATGGTTATGCAAGCTGGGTCTGGCCTGAAGGCAGTAGGTTGCCAACCCCTGGTTTAAATAACTTCCTAGACCACTGTTTCTCAACCAGGGTGCCACAGCACAGTGGGGAGCCTTGAGATCCTTTCTAGGGTGCTAGGGGTATATGTAGTATTAGCATCGTTAGGTGTGGAAACATGGTTTATATATTCAACCTGAAATTTTCTTCAGATGTTTGCTTTGTCCTTAGGCCTCTGTTCTAGGAGGCATCCCATGTGTGAACTGGATGATGTCCTTTTCTCCTCTTATTATTAGGAGTTTAAAGTAGTTAGTATTGCATAATAGGGCAGTATCTGTGCACTGGAGAGGGATATCCTTAAGTCAATAGCAGTTGTCAGAGGCCTGTTGTCAATAGACCTAAGCAAACGTACAGCAGCTGAGGCGTAAGTGATTTTTAATTTGTAGGTTCCTCTGCAGTAAGTCTTAAGAATGTAACTGTCTAGTTAGAATATAAAAATAGCAATTAGACTCTCAGTTAAAGAAGGTTGCAAAGTAAGAAAAAAAGCCTCACTGAGGTTTTCAGAATAAATTAGCAGAAATATTGATGTGTCAGACATTAGAATTAGCTTTGCTGCTATAATCTGCAGTCACATCACTGCATCCATAAATCTTTAAACAATGCAGCTACCACGATGATGAGATTTTTTTCAATCATGTTTTACTTAAAAATGATGTAACATTTTAAAGTTTTAGTTATTGAAAGAAATTTATGATGTTCTTTTAGAGCAATAAATTACACATAGTTTATGAAAGTAATAACCTGATCTTTCAGCATGGTATATACTAAGAACTGAGGAAGAGTTTTAAATTATTAAATTTGGTGTGCTTTTTAATGGTAAGGCTAGTTTCCGGCACCGTTGTTCTTAGGATAACTAGATTTTTGATTTGGGGTATTTGTAAAGAGCCTGGTATTAGTGTGCAAAAGAATTAAATTGTTTCTGAAATGTCTACATTTTCTGGTTTGCCTTTGGTTCAGCAATATATTTTAATCTTAAAAAGGTAATTTAATATGCAAAATTGACTGCATTGGATTATAATAAGACCCTTCTGGGCCTATTAAGCCTAGTGACAGTTCTAATTAGTGTCCAAAAACTACATTTCCTTACTAATTGATGTTATTTATAGAGCCTGTCCTGTCTCTCCCTTTCCTTCTCCCCTCTCACCACTTGAAAACTTGGCAATAACTAATTAGTCTTCCTTTCTAAGCCATGCTTCCTTTCTACTGCACACCAATTTATCAGCATCTGAAACTTAGTTTTCTAAACTCCACAAAAATAAAATTAGTTGATATTTCTTTACACTAGATAAATAGTGAAAATTACCAGTAGGTAGATTGGAAAAACAAAATTTTCCTGTTTAAGCTGTTTCATAGCTTTTTAATTCAGTTTATGGAATAAATATTTGTAGTTTTGTAGAAATTAAATTGAAAAAAGTGTGTACATGTATCAAAACTATATACAAATAAATATTTAAGTTTTTTTTTCAAGGCTTGAAAGATTCTGTATACCTAATTGAAGAAACATTACAGTGGAAGTACTTAGAATGCTTGAAAAATTTGCTGTATATTATTAATAGGTGTGTGTTTACACAAAAAACATTGTACAATATTTTGCCAAATGCACCAAAAAGGATCAACTACTTTTAACTGGTATGTTATTGATCTATTACATTTATTCCTGGCTATGACAGAGTGATACTGATTCATCTTATGAACTGAATAATGTCTTTTGTTAAGGGAATGTGGTGCTTACAGTCTTTCTGATGTATAGAACACATTAGAATTAGTTTACAAATAACAATAGTGACTGTTCATTCTTGCCTTTTTAATGTGAGTGACAAGAGTCTTGGATTCTTTAATCTTCTCATTTTTTTTAGGTAACATTAATTTATAGCTTGCATTTCCCAAATAATATTTATTTCTTCAGACTGTTATGTTTGAGTGAAAAAATGCCTGTTTTTGAAGGTCAACAAATGTAACTGACAACACCACCTTCTTGCCATGAACATTCAAAATCCATTAGTTGGCGGAGGGTTGCTACACAGTGGGTGCATCTACGCAAGGTGCTAAATGCACGGTAGATTCATTCTGCTGTGCATTAGCATATCAGGGCGAAAACTGTGCTAATGCACAGTAGAATGAGTGTACTGTACATTAGCATCACTAAAAAGGTGTGCGCTGGAGCTACTCCACAGTAATGCTGGTTACTGCGCATTGAGTTAGTATCTGTTATTGCAGGTACTTAATGCATTGTAACTACGGCACATTAATGCACCTGTAGACACGTCCAGTTTACTGCATTTGCTGCTGGGAAGTCTTAAAAATAACTTCTAATGATCAGGAGTAAAATTTTAATTAGTTAAAATACAGGAAACTTTATAATTTTATGTTATTTTATATATTTTTAATTCAAAACAAGCAACAAGTCCTCAGAAACAGAGTTCAGTAAAATGACAGTAGGTTTTTATAATATTAATACATTATTTATGTATAGTAAGTGTTCGTAAGATAATACTACTCTTCATGGTATAACAGAAATATGACACTTTGGCAGGATGTGGATAGACAAAACAGTTATACTGCTTTAGTATGGAGGTAGGACTCACTGTGATTCATCTGAATACAGCATAGCTATTATGGTCCATTCCTAACTGCAGTATTTGAAGTTAAAGTACAGCAATTTATCTCCCGTTTCATTTGGGTTTAGCTTCACTTTGGCTTCAGAGTTGACAGATGAAACGTATGCCAACTGATGTCTGTTGTTGCCTTCAAGGTCCTTTTAGGTTCTACTACAGTACGGATCAAATAAGCACACAGCAGTTATTCAATGAGTATAAACTTAGCTGACAGGATGAATAAGGCCTACGTTAGGACCAAATGCAGGCATTACATTTCTCCTTGGAGAACCACAGGTCTCCTAGTAGAAGTTACAAGTATATACATGTTCATTCAGTTTCACCCTGGGAAAACACCCACTCCAGGAGAAAGATCTTCCAGGAGTCAAACTGGAAGATTTACCAGTTTGTGGCTCTCCTGGTTAGGGAGGTGATGGGAGCAGTGGGGCAGTGCTTGCAGCCTCTTCCTCAGACTGGGGATTGTGCAGTTCAGGGATTGTGTTGGGGCAGTAATTGCCAACCTGGCAGGACTGGTAATGAGGCTGGGGGAAGAGCCCCCAGCCCCTCTGGCTTCTCTTTACAGCCTTTGGCCACCAAGCTGTCTTTTTGAGATCAATTTGGGTGGGAAACAGTTAAAGCCTCCCTGAGCCTGCTCCAAGCCCCAGATAGCCAGTACATATGCTGATTTAAAAGCTTGTGGTGCTGGGAAAACTCTCCTAGGGGCAGCAGCACAATGCTTCCCTAAACCAGTGCTGCCTCGTCTGGTGAACTCATAGGGGGTTTTGCCCTGCTGCTCCACTCCTCCCAGACTGGGAAGGAAATGGAGCGGTGGGGAAAAGCTCCTTGCCCATTTCTCAGCCCTGGGTGTCCCTCGTCTTAGGGAAGCACTGGGAATCTTTCCCTGTGCTCCACGATGCCCTCTCCCCATCTCCCTCTTTGCCCTGGGAATAGGTGGAGTGACGTAGTCACTGCTCCCCATGCTTTCCCTGGACCGGAATCATTTTTGTCTAGGGAACATGTGAGGGGCCTGGGAGAAGAGGTGATTGCAGGCTGAACACCTGTACTGCTTGCTTTTCTGAAAACATTTCTAGTGGTGGAAATTTCTACTGCCAAAAGTGAATGCCTATTCTTGGTCTAGGTGATCAGACTGGCTAACAGCAGGGTTTATTGCAAATGTGAAGTGAAAGTCTATTCTGTTCTTTTTATGCTTTAGAAGTGCTTACATCAAGCATGCATCATTGTCAACACAATCAATCACATTTGGTGCCATGCACCTTACATTTTGCTGATTAATGAACTTAATTACAACATTGCTAGATAACATTAGTATCTGTTGTACCCGGTTTGGTTGAACCATCATACATGCCTCCATCATACATCCAGTATACCAGTTTGCACTGATTTCTGTCCATCTCAGGATGTTCTTGAATACATACCAAATCTTCTGATGCACTCTGTTGCCTTCCATAGAAATTTATACCTGCAGGTTTTTTAATTTTTACTGTCCCTGGCCTGGCATGTTCCAGAGTGGTAAGCCTGCCCCCCTCCATCTTCCGTTTGCTCTGTGTATATACCCTCCAAAGTGGTGAGATTCAATTCTGGGCATGAGCAGGTGTTCATGATTCCTTTTACTCTTGGAGAAATCTTCAAGTGTAACCTTTTGTAAAGTGTTGAGAAATGTGAGTTGAGATAACACTCCAAATCATAGATGAAACTTTCCTAACATAGGCTCTTGGAAGAAGTTATTTTGGGTTCCATCTAATTAGTAAGTAACCTCCTTTCCCCCCCTCCATCAGTATTCTTTTTGAAAAATAACTCAGTAAACATTGTCAACCTTTTAAAATTGTTCCATGCTATGTTCCTTTTATGCTACTTGGAGAAGACAGACTTGTTTTCAGATGCTCAAATATATACATTTTCCATAATGCTGGGAAAATCCAGGAACTGTCCTTTTCTGTCCTATATCCCTAAGATACTTTTTCCCTTATTGAAAATCTTTCTGGAAAATTCTGATTTGGAGACTAATGTTATGAAAAGACCATCATTCTTTTACTTTATGCGAAGGATATCATTTCATGAATATTTATTTATTTTAATAAGATGTTACATTTTGATTATTGTTTGGATTCAGGCAGACAGAAAAACCTGCAACCCAGAGTGACAGGATTCTTGGAAAGTGCTTGTGGAGGTTCAGGCAAAGTTGCTGGGTTAATTTAAAACATGATTTAAAAGTCACAAAGTTTGTCACATTATTTAATGTAAATTTCATAAAGTGCAATGGTAGAATAACACATTCTAATTTCCACTGTACTCAAGAGAGCTACACTTTTTGTGTAGCCAGTGTGTATGTGTGTGTGACATTAATTCTTCAGAATTTGCATCAAAAGCTCAATATTAGTTGAGTTACTATAACCGTTCATGCTTGCATGTACGTGCTTGGAATGCTCTACTCTGCTTAAAACAACACCCTTTAGCCTATAAAAAAGCCATCTTCTACCAATTTCTTCTACCATCATAAAGACAAAACCTCTGTTTGGAAAATGATGGTTTTCTATAATGGTGGATTTATGTCCTAGAATAGGGTTGTCTAGGGACAGCCGTGTAGGCCATGTCCGGCTCATGAGGGCTTAACGTGCAGCCAGTGGGCTTCCACCCAGCCACTGTTCCCTATTTCTTCAGCTGCTGTGCCAGCCAGGGTCTTTGGGACAGGACAGCACAGCACAGCAGGAGGCCTGGTGAGGTTGTCTGTGTGGAAGTACCAGTGGCAAGGCTCCGGTGGGGGGTCCTGCTGCTCACACAGAGTAGTGGGGATTGTCTGCATGGTGTGGAAGTGGGTAGGTGGGGCTCACACTGCTCACATGGCTGTGGTGGAGAGGGTGACTTCCTGCATGGTGGTAGTGGTGGGGGGTTTGAAGGGGGAGATCACACTGCTCGCAGCAGTGGGGGATAGTTCTTGGGGACCCACATTGCTCATACAGAAGTTGGAAGGTTTGGGGGGGGGGG
>NW_017729022.1:6386017-6398067 GCF_001723915.1 Gavialis gangeticus
GGTTTGGGGGGGGGGGGTCATGCTTGCACAGCAGTTGGGGGAAGAATTGCCCATGTGGTGGTAGTGGTATTGGGGGGCGGTGGGCTTATTCATGTGGTATTGGTGGCAGTAAGTGTGGGGGGATCATCTGTGCTTTGATGGCTGTGTGAGGGCGTGCTTGGCAGCATCAGTGTGAGGACCTGTGCTGCTCTTCTCCTGGGAGAGCTGTATGTGGCAGGTGTCCCAGGGAGTCCATGAAGCTCATGAGTCCACAACCTGTGCATCATGTGGCTCCCTGCCTCTCTGAAGATGGTGTGCCTTTTGATTGGACTTGTGGTTAAGAGTGAGATTGATTGGTCAATGAGGCTGTTCCAGTGGCAACTCAAAAGCTTTATTAGGATACACAGTAACAAAGACTTATTAGTACTAATAAAGACGATGCTTACGCAGATAAAAATCTTTCTTTTGCTATCACCCATTATGGCTTGTCCTTTGGCCTTGGTCAGTTATTTACTAACTATGGCCTGTAGCCTGACAAGGCTGCTTTGCGCTTTTCATCCTCAAAGCTGCCTTTGTGTCTGCAATTATTTAAACATTAGCAAAAGTATATTTATTGTAACAAAATAACTATTCATACATTTGGTCACCTTAGTTATTAATGTTTTAGGATGCAATTGTAGTACAGAGTATTTAGGATACAGGCCCTTGGCTTGCTGTTCAGTCATATTTCTGCAGTTTTGACTTAAGTTCTTTGAAAATGGCCAAGCCTGACATCTGCATTTCCCCTGCAATTTGATTATGCTTTGGATAGCATATGTTTGATTGAGTTATAGTGTTGTTTGTCACTTATACCTCATGCTGCATGGGCCTACTCGTGGCTACAGATGGACAATACTGTCTTAGAAATACAAGCTTAACTTGTTGCAAGAGGTAATGGATTCTTCCAGATTTCAATCACAAGCTAACCCATTCAGTCTCTGAATGTGTGGGTATGGCAGATGTGTTCAAATGGGATACAGGGGTGCTAGCTTGGAAAAAATTATTCCTTTAGTGAATCGTATTTTTTGCTGTAATGAATCAGTGACAAGCAAAATCAGTGCTTCTTATCAAACTGATTATGACTGTGAAGGCTTTGTTGTGTTTTTTTTGTTTTGTTTGTAGGGTTGGCTTGATAATAATAGAGTTTGTTCTGTGTGTTTGATTATGCAAACATAAGGTTGCATTCATTTTTCTTTTTCTTCTTCATATTGTTCTGAAGCTGCCATATAGAACTGATGGTTGGGATGTAGAGAAAATGGTGGTTGGTTGGCTGCTGCTGCTGCTTTTCCTTCTTCTTCCTCTTTCTCATGGCAAAAAGGCCATGGAGAAGATGGACTGGCTCAGAACCAAGAGTTCATAGCTGATGTCCTGGCCCCATTGAAGTTAATGGAATTTTTGCCACTGATACCAGAATTTTGTCTCATTTCTTTGGTGTTATTAATATAGTTACAAAACATATGAAATGATTATTGAGCAAGGCTTCATAACTTAATCCTAGGAAGGAGGCATGTATTATGTTTTCTTTTTGTTTAGAAGACATACCTGAGTTAAACAAGGTCACTCCTGGTGAACCTGGGTTTAGCTCTCTTCTGTAATGTGACAAGTTTTAGGTTTCAGATTTTAGCAAATTCTATTTACAGAATTGGAATATCTTTCTTGTCTGTAGAGGGTAACTGCTATGGCTATTAGCCAATAGTATTGTTAATTAGAAGCAGTAGCATAACTGGGAGTAGATGAGGGGGGACAACTGTTTGGCACGGATTGAGGAGGGGTATCAAAATGGAGATAGGGGAGTGCCAGAATGGATGTTGCTACCCTGGCAGTTACAGGCTCCAGCTGTATGAAGTGGGGGAAGGAGCGGTATGAAATGGTGTTATAGATTCATAGATGTTAGGGTTGGAAGGGCTCTCATTAGGTCATTGAGTCCGACCCCTTGCCCTGGGCAGGAAAGAGCGCTGGGGTCAGACAACCCCAGCTAGGTGCTTGTCCAGTTTCCTCTTGAAGACCCTCAAGGTAGGGGAGAGCACCACCTCCCTTGGAAGCCAATTCCAGATTCTGGCAACCCTTACTGTGAAGAAGTTCTTTCTAATGTCCAACCTAAGTCTGCTGTCTGTCAATATGTGGTCATTGTTCCTAGTTACTCCAGGCGGTGTCCTAGTAAATAGAGCATCTTCTATTCCCTGCTGCCCTCCCCTGATGAATTTATAGGCAGCCACAAGCTCACCTCTCAGCCTTCTCTTGCAAAGGCTGAAAAGCTCTAGGTCCCTCAGTCTCTCCTTGTAGGGCCTGCCTCTGACCATACGAGTAGCCCTCCTCTGAAAACTCTCAAGATTCTCCGCATCCCTCTTCAAGTCTGGCACCCAAAACTGGATGCAGTACTTCTACTGCGGCCTGACCAGTGCCGCATAGAGGGGAAGCATCACCTCCATGGACCTGTTCATCATGCATCACTAATACATGATAAAGTGCGGTTAGCCTTGTTGATCATTTTGTCACATTGACAACTCATGTTAACTATGACTCCAAGATCCTTTTCTGCTGCTGTGCTGCCGAGAAGGTCATCCCTGAGCCTGTAAGTGTGTTGGTGGTTCTTTTTGCCCAAGTGTAGCACTTTGCACTTGTCTTTGTTGAACTGCATCCTGTTTTGTTCTGCCCATTTTTCTAACCTGTCCAAATCTGCCTGGATCCATTCCCTACCCTCTGGTGTGTTAATTTTGCCCCATAATTTGGTATCATCTATAAACTGAACAGGGTGCTTGCTCTCTATGCCCTTGTCCAAGTCACTGATGAAGACATTGAATAGCACTGGTTCAAGGACCAAGCCTTGCAGGACTCCACCGCCCAGATCTTTCCAGGCTGATACTGACCCATCCACCACCACTCTCTGGGTGTGACCCCTAAACCAATTTGCTACCCACCTGACTGTGTAATCATCTATATCACAGCTTGTTAGTTTATTTACGAAAACAGAATGTGATACCATATCAAAGGCCTTCTTAAAGTCTAGGTAGATGACATCTACCTTGACACCTGCATCTAAGTATTTTGTGACCTGGTCATAAAAAGAAACAAAGTAAGGCAGGGTCTACCTGCAGCAAACCCATGCTGATTTCCTTTTAGCATTATTTCCCCTGCTGGGCTCCCACAAATGTGATCCTTAATGATTTTTCCCAGATTTTTCCCAAGGATAGAGGTGAGACTAATTGGTCTATAGTTTCCCAGTTCCTCCTGCCTCCCCTTCTTGAAAATAGGGACCACATTGGCCCTTTTCCAGTCCTCTGGGACCTAACTGGAGCACCATGAGTGCTTAAACAGCTGTGCCAGCGGCTCTGCTATGACACTGGCCAATTCCTTCAGCATCCTTGGATGAAGTTCATCGGGGCTCGCTGATTTGAACACATCCAACCCCTCCAAGTGCCCATTCACTAAGTCTGTGCTAACAGTTGGTGGGCTGGTGTCTGTCCTGTGTCTATCTATGATCCAATTGGGTGATTTTGTCTCGGTTTGTGTCTAGAAATACAGAAGCAAAGAACTCGTTGAAGAGCTCAGCTTTGTCCCCCCTCACTGTCACCAGTTGCCCTAGTTAGTCCTGTAGGGGTTCTGTGCTATTCTGTGCCTTCATTTTGCTCCCTGTATACCTGAAGGACTTTTTGTTGTCCTTAATTTTTGTTGCCAGCCTAAGTTCTAATCCTGCTTTGGCCTTCGTAACTGATTCCCTGCAAGCGTGAGCCAGGGAGCTATACTCCTCCTTGGTAGCTACCCCCTGTTTTCACAGCCTGTATACCTCTTTCTTTGCCCTTAGGCTTTCCTGGACTTCCCCGTTCAGCCAAGAGGGCTTCTTTGCCCCCTTTTATGCGCAGTGGGATTGTCTCCTGCGCCCATAGGATTGGTCCCTTGAGGAACAACCACCCTTCTTGGACCCCCATTTCGCCAATGCTCTTGAGCTTTAACGCCTCACTAACTAATCTCCTGAGCACACTGAAGTTAGCCTTTCTGAAGTCTAGTACTTCAGCCTTGCTGGTTAGTTTACCCACCCCTCACCAGACAGTGAATTCAGTCAATCAATGGTCGCTATCCCGTAGGTTACCTTGTACCTGCAGATTCCTCACCAGGTCATCCCGTGTAGCTAACACCAAGTCCAGCAAGGCATTTCCCCTAGTGGGATCGTATACCCCCTGCGTTAGATGGAGGTATGTATGCAGGTTAAGAGCCTATGTGAGTGGTTAGATTTGGCTGACTGCTTCTGCCAGCAGATGTCAGGGTAGTTTAGGTCACCCATAACAACCATATCTCTTGACCGTATGGCCTCTGAGAGCTGTCTGGAGAATTTTAGATCTAGCTCATCTTTCTGGTGTGGCAATCTATAGTAGATCCCCAGTACCAAGTCCCTTTCCCTCTGACCCCTTTGTATCCTGACCCACAGTACCTCAGTTTGGCCCTCCTTTGATCTCAGCTTGATTATAGAGGATGTATATTGTTCCTCAACATAAGAGAACAACACCTCCCTTCCCATTTTTCCCCACTCTGTTCTGTCTGTACAACCTGTAACCCTCAATGCCTACTGCCCAATTGTGAGTAGGGTCCCACCAGGTTTTAGTTAGTCCAAATAGGTTGAAATCGTTGCTTGCAAGCAGGAGTGCAAGTTCCTCTTGCTTGTTACCCATGCTCCTAGCATTAGTGTAGAGATGTATAAGCCCCCCCAATGGGTGTGTTTGGTACCCCACTTTCCTGATGTCTGTTGGGCCTCTTAGTGCTTACCTGGATTGATCTAGTGCATTGCTTGTGGCTTGCTGATCCTAGGTTCTCCTTATCTTCTGCTTCCCCATCCCCTGATTCCCTGACAAACCTAGTTTAAAGCCCTTCAAAGGAGATCAGCCAACGTATGAGAGAACAGACTCTTACCTTTAGAAGAGAGATGAAGACTATCTCATCCCAGGATGCCTCTCTCATGGTAGTGCGGATTGTGGCTGTAGAAGCCAAAACCCGTATGATGGCACCAACTCGAGAGCCACAGGTTGACTTCCCTGATGCAGGCGTCCTGATGCTGATGGTGACTGCTGACTGGAAGGATGCACAAAAAGACCACCTGTGCCCTGGCCCAGTATACCAGCTGGAGCCCATAGCTGTCTAGGACACAAACCCTACCAAGTATACCTCTACACCCACCTACCTCACTCAGTGCCTCTGGTGAGAAGTCAAGCTGTGGATTTAAGGGTTAAAGGCTGAGCAGCAGGCCCACTGGTAGGGTTACCATACATCTGAGTTTTCCTGGACATATCCTATTTTTGGGTCTTCCCATCTCTGTCCCGGTATATTTTTTAAATATCAGCACATGTCCAGGATTTTGCTTTGCTTCTGCTTGCCTGGTGCTTGCTGGCTTGCCTCAGCAAGGAGCTGCTTGGAGGAAGAGGGGCAGTGCGATTGCGGGGCATCATGTGATCTGCACATGGGCCCCGGCAGCTGCAGGCAGGTAAGTCTGTGTGTGTGCGCGTGAGCATGCTTATTGGTGCTGCATCTGAAGCAGGGCAGAGAGGTGGGAGAAGAGGGTTGAGGAGTTCTTTAGGGGAAGCAGGGAGCTGCGTGGCCAGCAGGGCTGGGGAGGCAGGGGGTTGGGAGTGAGGAGCACTGGCATGATCTGGGGGGTGGGGTACTGTGAGTCAGGAGTGGGGGCAGCAGCAGGGCTGTGGGAGTGAAAGGCAAGGGCAGAGCATGGGCATATCACTGCCCCCCAATCATATACCCCTTACACCCCACAGGTATTCTCTTTTTTTGAAACTGGAAATATGGTAACCCTACCCATTAGGAAAGCAAGAAGCAGAGATACGTGCTGTCACTACCACATACATATCTAAACCTTTTCAAAGCCCATCTTTAGTCTCTCCATTTGGGGAATAAAACCATCTTGGGTTCTAAAGGGGAGCAGTGATTTGTTTGCTACACTAGCCAATTTCTATAACTTCCACAAGGTTCATAACAATACTGTGATTAGAGGGGAAGCTGCACTTTGGCCTTGTTGTTCTGCTCAACTGTATGTCTTCTCAGCGTAGAATCCCATGGTTCCCATTCTTGGACTTAGTTTCTAGTTAGACTACATTGTATATTGCCTGTGATTTCTCAACAGAATGACTGTGCTTGGCATCTTTTATTTCTTTCATTTACATGCTGTGAATATATGTTCAGCTTTACAGTAGGAACACAATACTGCATAAGAGAAGATTTAAAAAATGTAAAACAGCCTATGAGTGTGCCTCTCTTCCCTCTAGGGTTTATCATTCCCTAGAAGCTTTGGAAGATCCCATTACTTCACAACTTTACCAAAGGGCATGAATTTGATCTTTGTTAGCAGCTTACTGCCATATGTTTCTCTATTGACTCATTTACTAACCTTTTTTATCTACTCTCAGCCTGGCAAAACAGTTGTGTACCACTGGGCTGGAGACAAAGATTAACATTTCACAGTTACTAATTCATGTGTTTGTTTCTTGATTTCCTGACCTGTTTACCAGGTGTCTAATATGGGCCCTCTGTGTTGGGCCAGTAGGGTGTACTCCTGCACTGAGCCATCTGCCTCACTGAGCCAAACCACGTTCCAGGCTCCAAGTGCCTCCCTGGGGGCACCTCACGTCTGTCCGACCTCCTTCTTAAAGCACACCCACAAGCCTGGGGCTATCATGCTACCACCCAGGGTCTGGACTGATCTTGGGATCCCTGGGAAACACAGGTCTAGTAGTCCTTGTGGGTACTTGACCCAGTACAAGAATTTGGGGTGCTTCCCTCAGTCTGAAGCGCAAATAGCATCTCCCTTAGTCAGCCGAACCAAGGGGTCCCTAAGGCATAATCTAGACCATCTCCCAATAAGTCTCCCACGCTAGGTACAGAGGAAAACTTTATAGGTTACAAGGAGTAGGTTTGGAATAGGGTACAGGGTAGAGCAATATCAGAGAAATCTCTTAGAGCAAACAGTGGCATGGTAGCTTTTCATCATGCATCTGAGTTCCTGCAGGCTATACATCTAGTTAGATCTCAAGTAGCTTACTCACAAGTATCCAGAGTCAGGTGGAGATTCCCTCTGGAGGCAAGCAGTTCACTGAACATGAGTTTCGAGAGAGAGAGAGTGAGTTTCAGATGGTCCAGCTTCTCTGAGAGTTCTCATCATGGCTGCTGCCCTGCCTCCTGGGTAGTTCTTAACTTATTAGACCTTATGACCTCATTTACCTGATCCAATGAAGGCCAGCAACAGCTGACTGCCAGCCAACCAATTTGAAATGCATTATTGGTTGCTGGGTAGAGTGGCAGAGTCTCTAGCCCCCTCCCAGTCATGATGACATTGCTTAGAACAATAGGAAGTTTAAGCCCACACCCAGGTGTGTGAGGCCATTCATGTATGAACAGGTTTCCCCCAGGATACAGGAATGTATCCAGCTCAGGTTACAACTCAGGGTCACTTGAAGCTGATGGGGCCAAGGGTGTCTGACCTCTGCAGTGACCATGGTAACCAAATTGTCAGATTGGTCATCCATCTGATAGCAAAGTTTGGGGCGAGACAGATGGCATTCTGCCACACCCTCTACATTGTCTTTCTGCTTGCCAGTAATTGCTTTATTGTTAAATTAAACCTGCATATAGCTACACATTGGTTGCGTCAACACATGTGCTTTACTGTGGAGCTGACTGATTAGCTCCATGGTAAAGTGTCACTGTCTGTATTGGGGTGGCCAGCCTGCGGCTCCAGAGCCACATGCAGCTCTTCAGACATTAATATGCATCTCCTTGAATCTTTGCACAAGCACATGGTGACCAGCTGTAACTTCTGAAGAGCTGGATGTGGCTCTTGAGCCACAGGTTGGCCACCCCTGGTCTATGTGAATGCTGGTATTAGGATGCAGTGGATTAATTAACTCTGCCATAAGATAGTACTGTTTGTGACAGTGCTTTCCTACAGCAGAGTAATTAATGTTGCTGAAACACTTGTGTAGACAGTGATCAGGCCTGGCTGGGGCATGAGGGCACAAAAGTGCAGAGGCTAGCTGCCTCCCAGCCCTACACTTTAGCACACTTGCGCCCCAGCCAGCTCCTCTGCTGCCCACTGCCAGCACTTGGAGCCTGCCCCAGCTCTAAGTGCTGTGGTCCCGGGTGCATATAAAAACACTGCACCTGGGAGCAGCTGTCTCACGTGTGAACCATGTCGGAGGTTACTGAAGTGGACTTATTGCACATGTAGATGTGCCCAGTGAGTTGAGTGCAGTCATGCAGTATTTCATCTCAAAAACCTCATATTCAGTAATCCTAGATTCATACAAGGTGTTGTTGCTGAAGAATTAAAATTGGTCTTGCATTCTGTATACTTGCCACTCGCATACATTACTATAGTAGAAGAACAGTAGGGAATGACTATTATTCTACACACAATTCACGAGATAAACCCAAAGATTTCAAATAGGAATCTATAGTGTCAAAAACATTCTTACCTGTTGTGGTTTTTCTGAGTTTTTTGCAACAGAAGAAGGGCTCTACTTTTCCATAGTAAAGAAAGAATTGAAAGCTAAGAGCTAGCATTCCTTGAGTGGTCTTGAATGAAAAAGGTTGAGAACCATTGTCCTAGAATGTTTAAGGAATTGACTGAGGTCATTTCAGAACCAGTGGGTATCTTTGAGAACTTGGGGAGTTTGGTGAGGTCCTAAATGACTGCAAAAGGGCAAATATAGTGCCTATCTTTATGAAGGGGAAGATTGAGGATCCATGAAATTATAGACCAGTCAGTCCAACATGGTTCCTTGAAAAGATCATGGAGTAGGTCTTCAGGGAATCTATTGTGATGCACCAGGAGGGGAACAAGGTGATTGGGAATAGCCAGCATGGATTCAGTAATACCAATGTGATTTCCCTGTGTGATAAGGTTGACAGGTTATGTGGATGGTGGGGGGAGAGCAATGGATGTGATAAAGACCTTGCTAAAATTAAGGTATGACAGTTTTCTGCCACATTCTTATTAATGAACCAAGGACATAAAGACCTAATGAAAGTACTGTATGGTGGATACTCAACTAGTTAGATCATCATGTTCAACAAGCAGTCCTTAATGGCTAAGTGTCTAGTTGTAACAGATGTCAAGCTGGGTTCCTCTGAATGCTGTCCTGGGTTTAATATTGTTTAATATTTCCATTAATGATTAGGAGGACGGGACTGACTGCACACTTAACACATTTGTGAATTACACCAAGTTGGGTAGAGCTGCAAACACCGTGGGGTGGTAGGATCTGATATGACCTAGATAATCTGGAAAAATGGTCTGGAATCAATCAGATAAAATTCACCAAGGACAAGTACAGAGTCCCTCACTTGAGATGGAATAATGGCACGTACAAGTACAGATTGAGAATGATTGGTTAGGTTGCAGTGCTGCAGACACAGACCTGAGGGTTACAGTGGACCAAGTTTGAATATAAGCCAATAGTTTAGTTTTGTTTGGAATGAGCACAAGCACACTGGAGTAATGTCCAGTTTTGGGCCTTAAACTTCAAGAAAGATGTGGACAGTTTGGAAAGATTATTAGAGGCCAGGGAAACATGACTTATTAAGAAAAATATTTATCTTAGTCTTAGTACCTCTGTTTACTTCTTTTACTTTGTCTTCTTCCCTGAAAACTGTTTTCATTCAGCCCAGTGATTCTCAGCCAGAGTGTGGTGGCACCTTAGGGTTCTTTGAGATCCTTTCAAGGGTGTCACGGAGTGCCACACATTGTTTGATGTACAAAAATGATTCAGAAGATAAACCCAGAGATACCATCAGGAATCCAGTGTTTAACACATTTTGACCTGTTGTGGTCTGAGTTCTTTAACAGAGCAATTCTTCTCCTTTGTAATTTTCTGATTTGTGCCTTGAGTCTAAGAAGTGTGAGAACCACTGATCTAAATGTTCCCACAGTGTAACTGCCACCTGAAAAAGTTCTATTTCTTCTGATAAACTGACAAAAAGATTGACATTTTGCAGTTTTGTGGAGCTAAGATAATGTATTTTACAGTTGTTACGTTTTTCCCCCACTATAAAGTTACTAAATGGAAAAGAAACACTTTTTTAATGATAAAACATTTGATTTTGCAGTTGTTTCACATGCAGGCTGTGACGACTCCACATACATGTTTTCTTGTAAAAACACATTAGGGTCATTTTCCTTCCTTTGTGGATGGTTGCTAACACCATGTTTTTACTGCTATGCTTCCCATTGTACTTCTGTGGGTAATTTTTGAGTGCTTAGATTTGCAAATATATCGTAACCTGGGGCTTTCTGAATATTACTTGATGAGTTTCTGCAGGCTGCTTGATAAACAGTGTCTTCTAATGTGCAGGCAAGTGTGGGGAATCAAAATAAACATTTTTATATAGAGAGCAATCTAAATAGCATCTCTGTTCCATATGTTGTAGTACCCACTGGAGGCTCATTATAATCCCTGGACCTTTTGTACATCAAACACTTTGGTCCAGATAATGCTGTTTTCCATCTGCTTAATCTCTGAGTTGCACAATGTGAACTTCTTAGCAGTTTGACCTCTTATTTGCCAGCATTTTTGATCTTCGATATTCTAAACTGTGTTCCTATTTCAAAGAAGTTAGTGACCCTGCTGTTTCCGGGGTAACCACTTGCTTTTTTGACCTAAAAGCCAAAGAAAAAATACAGTAGTAATTATAAACATGATGAAAAAGACACGCATCCCTAGGTTTCTTTCTATTCTTTTTCTAATTAATTAGTTAATTAATCAATTTATGTTTTTTGTTTACTCTAGTAATTGTTTGAACAGCAGCATCATTGGGCAACTTCTTTAGGACAGTTCAGAAATTAGAATACATTCCATGATTCAAATTTTGAAATCCAAATAAAACAAAAGGTGTTCCGTTTTAAATAATGTTCCATTATTCATATGGACATTTTTGTCTTGAATGCATGCCTCTTATTTTTATGAAGACTTTTTTTGTGGAAATAAAAAAAATCAAATCAAATCAATTGTTACTTGATAATACATCATTACTATTTCTGTTAAAGTTCGCCCATCAAAAACACTTGTATTTGTATATGTCAAGGGATATATTTATTAGACTTGCTTTTATCTTTTCATGTGATAATTGAATAATGTTTAGTTCCTCTGAGAAATTTTACTATTTCTTTTAATAAGGCAGCTGTGAAACCACTGTTGAGAAGGCAGGTAGGGTTAGAGTTGATCAGGAACTCAAATATTCAAACTTTGGGAAGTTTGTGTGTCTTTTTTTTAATTATTTCCCAATTTAAAATAACTCTTCCCCAAAAAAACAAACAAACTGGTGTCTGGGAGAAATGGAGATTTGAACATGTGGAAAATTCTGTTTTCGCAGTGATTCTTTTGGCTTACTCTTTATGTAATATAGTGACAGGAGTATCGCTACTGGAGCCTTTCTATTGGTGACTCCACGCTCCTGTTATGGGCCAACCGCCTGCTTACTCGCCTGCCATGCCTTGATCTTGATTGATTGATTGATGTAATTAGTGGGAGGCTGCCCACTTTGTGCGCCCCAGTGCCAGGGGTGCCATCTGTGGCTCCTTTTCCACCCCTACACCACAGCCCAAGCCTTGCAGATGGTACTGATGTGGTTTCGACCTGGGCCCTGCTGTGATTTGGCCCTCTCCTTGCCTTCTCTCAGGGGCTTCTCACTGCCCCCTCTTGCTCTGGGGCTGGGGTCAATGGACCCCAAATGCTGCACCCTTTCTGGCACCAGGGTCCCCAGTCTACCATGGAGCCCCTATGAGGCCTCCTCCAACAGCCTCACCCAGTCCTCTTGTTAAAACAGGAAACACAAAAACACAAAGCCCTTGGGCTATAACATAAAAAGCTAAACCGTCCAGCCAAACAACATTCAATCCCTACCAGGAAATACTCCAACCCATAGCAACAATCAGAGTCAGGGTTCTCCCCTCTGTCTGCACTGGCCAAGCTCCTCCTCCCTTGGCCACCAGAGGGGAACTGCCCTCCTGGCCACACGCTTGGGCTTATATGGGCCAGGCC
>NW_017729022.1:6403067-6412303 GCF_001723915.1 Gavialis gangeticus
GCCCCTTCCTGTCAGCTTGCTCCCCAGCAGTTGTCCTAGCAACCAGCACCTGTGACTCTGGCTGCCCTGGTAACTGGCAGCTGGGCCTTCCCCTTCTTGCCACTAGGGGTCTCTCCCGAGCTGTTTCTGCTCTCAGGCGCAGGGCACCTGAGTGCTCTGTGACAAATATATTTTATAATAATGGTAAACATTGGAATTAAAATTTTCATCTTTGTTTAAACAAAATCTTTAAATTCAGACTATACGCTTTTCACACCTGGTTGTGATTAAAATTTATACTGGAGAAGGGGTGGTGGACAACAGTTCTGGCAATTTTTTTAACCATGTTTAGTAACAATGGGCAAGATTTTTCAGAACATGAATCCCCACACTCTAACTGAAGTAAGTGGCAACTGTATTCAGCACTTCTCAGTATTGGGCTTCATTCTTTTCCCAGATGAACTAATCTAATCCTTGAGCATTTTCAATGAACTGCTTATAGAACTTTAGATAATTTGTTTAACCCTACCAGTCTTTTTTTCATATGAAATAACACATACTAGCAGTTCAGTCCCTGTACTATTTCAGACTGAAGCACTTAAACATTTGTAATGTAACAGATAAACCCTAAAGATGATGTGTAATTAGAATGTATAAAAACCTTAGAAATGTAGAAGTGAGACTGCTTGCTTGAAATATTCTCTTTTATATGAATATATAATTTAGGAACACTGATCACTTTAAATGTGCCTCTTTTGTGTTGCTCTGGAAAAGACTTCTAAGTCTTTGACAGTTATAAGCATCCATAATAAATTGTTTCTTCTAACCAATGACCAGGGATCCTGGTTTTCTCTGATAAAAAAATCCATATATAGAGTATTTTGTTTTAATCATCAGCGAAAACCAGGATCCCTGCTGATGACCACAAAAATCTCCTATCATTTGCTAATTTGAATTCTTAACTTTTGTTCTCCACATCTTTAATTTTAACTTTTTTTGGCCTAGGAATTTCCTTACAGAGAAACAGGAGTGACTTCTGTAGTTAAGACTAGATGTACACCTTGCTGGGGTTGTTTGACCCCAGTACTCTTTCCTGCCATGGCAGGGGGTCGGACTAGATGATCTACTCGGGTCCCTTCCGACCCTAGAAACTATGAAGCTATGACTGAACAGACCTTACTGAGTAAGAGCAATCTTTTAGGGTGCTCTAAAATGCATATACTTATGTTTGGGTAGAAGGAAGTAAATGCTCTATAGGGCCCTTAAGGTTTGTAAGACATGTTGGTGAGAGCAACAAAGAAGTCTTTCTTTCTTTTTTTTTTAAATCAGGGTGGATATGATTTAAATCACTGGCCAGGAAGCCTTGATTTAATTATTTTTTTCTACGAAACGTTCATTCTGGTTGTTTGATGTCCTCTATTCATTTAACTTCTTGAAACTGCACTTCCTGAGAGAGGTAAAGGCTTGACTCCGTGTATACAAACTTGCAGAGAGACAATAGGGCTGATGGATAGGTAATCAGGTTTGTTATCTTGTATCTCATCTGCATATACTGCTGGTAACAAGTATGTTATCTCTGGAGACACAAATCCATAGCTGAGAACTGAAATTAAGCAAAACATAGATTAATGGGATCTTCTGGGCTGAGCACTGAGTCCCATTGGGTAGAATGCTTTTCTTTAATCTTTACTAATCTATAGAAGAGCCTCTGGGAACCCCATAAGATCAGGCCCCTAATATAGTCCATGGCCTGCTGTGACTTATTTATAAATCTTTTCTGAAAAGGTTATATGACTATATTGTCTCAAATAGTATATAATTAGAAGTTATAATCCCTATTCCATGATGATATCTTTGAGCTTTAACATATCTTAAATTCAAACTGTTCTTATACAGGTTTATTTTTATTTTAAAGCATCTTAACAAAAATAATAATAAAAACAATCAGATGGTTTATTTAAATCTGATTTTTTTTTTTTTTAATTGTTGATTTTTATTCACCTTGTAGCAGGGCACTGAGGTGCCTGCTACTTGTGGAGCAGCAAGTAAGGAGCCCAGCTGCTGGTCACCAGGGCAGCCACAGTAGTAATAAAGAAGCAAAGCTGTGGGTTGCCAGGGAAATCGGTGAGTCAGCTGACCAGAAGGGGCAGGGCCTGGCTCCCATTCAAACCCAGCCTGAGGCCAGGCAGGCAGTTCCCTGCCAGCAGCCATAGAGGAAGGAGCTCTGCTGGACTGAACAAAGGTAAGAGGTCAGGATGCATGGGCAGTTGTTATGGGTGAGGGAGAAACCCTGTGACAGGCTTGAATGGGGTTATAGCCAGATGGCTTGAATTTATGTTGCAGCCAAGGGGCCTGAGTTTGTGTTGATGGTTTACTGTTTACAACTGGAGGAGCGGGTGAGGCTATCAGGGGTTGGAGGAGGCCTTGTAGGGGCTCCATGATAGTGTGGGGACCCTGGCGCCAGAGAGGGCGCAGCATTCGGGGGTGCACTGATTCTCCACCCCCCAGAAGGGGAGCGGAGAATCGGAGGCCAGGAAGGCCAAGGCTGCCTGAGCCCTGCAGGGGGTTCGAGACCCCGAGGAGGAGAGTTGCAGCCAGGTGTGGCTACAGCCACCTGAGCCCCAAGGCCACGGTAACCTTGGAGCAAAGGGGGCAATGAGAGAGGCACCAGAGCAAAGGGGGTGATGAGAGAGGCGCACCTGTGGGGCGCAAGGTTGCAAGACAAGGGCTGCGAAAAGCTTGAGCGCCAGAGCAAAGGGGGTGATGAGAGAAGTGCACCTGTGGGGCACAATGTTGCGAGACGAGCTGCAGAAAGCTCAAGCACCAGAGAGGGTGCAGAGAGCCAGACAGACTGAACAACATCTGGGATATAAGCGAGGCTTGGGGCATGGTAAAGAGGTGGTTGGAGCCACGCATAGCCCATAAGGCTGGGGTGCACCAAGTCACACAGTACAGAACAGGGGCCAGGATATATCACAGCACCACGTCCAAGGGGACAAAAGGCAGCCTCCCTTATACATATATAAGATCAAGATGTGGCTGGTGAGAATGAGGGTGCTTTAACACGAACTTGGCACAGTAGGGGGTGCTAGGGGAGATCACGGCCGCCCCTAGGACCCTGCTCCGCGATGCACCTATTTTTGAGGGGCTTAGGATATTTGGAGCTCGGAACTCTTTAGAGTATTTTTAGGTGTGGATAAAAGCTGTATGTGTATTTTTATTAAAACCAAGATGAACCCTAGTGGGGAACTTAGACTTCACCTTTAATAGAAGCTAAACTACTCGTAGATTTCATAGACATTAGGGCTGGAAGGGACCTCGGAAGATCATTGAGTCCAGGCCCCTGCCTGAAAGGCAGAAAGTCAGCTGGGGCCAGCTTAGTACAGACAGTCAAATGCTAGGGACAGTAATTACACACAAACTGGTTTAAGTAATCAGAAACCAGTTTTAGCGCTTAGCAGAACCTAAGTTCAGTGCACATAAACTAGTTTCAGAATAGCTGAAAATAGTTTAAGGTGCACCTGGTTGAATGTAGTATCAGACTTAATGGATTTAGGTCAAACCAGTTTATGAAACTTTTGTCCCAGGCCCCTTCGTGGTTCAAGGTAAATCAGAGTCCCGCAGCATCCCAGCATGCTTTCCAGCCCTGTATTGGGCTATGCTGTCTGCTCCAGAAAGCAGTGCTGGCTCTGCCCCTCTTCTCCCTAGCTGGGGCAGTGAGTGCTGGCTCACTGCTTGCCTCAGGCAAACCGTAGCGGGGGGCCAGGGTGAGGGGTTAAATTCACCTTCTCCAGAATACAGCTGTGCTGCCCTGCTAGGTGCTGGCTGCGACTGTGGTCTACAAATCCCAGAGGCACCTGGAAACAGGAAGAGGAAGTGACAAGCAACCCTGTGGAGTCCTGGGGCTCTGATGCTGGACTGCAAATCCTAGAGACTTGCAGAAATGAAATGGAGAAACAACTGGACAGACGTTTACTTTCGATTCAGGAAATGCAGCCACATGCTTGCAGTGGTTCAGGCCAGCAGCTGCTCCCTGCTGCCCCTGAGATCTCTGAGATTTGCAATCCAGAATCACAGAAGCAGGACTCTGCAGGGTTGCTTATAAATTCCTCTTCCTGCTTTCAGGTGTCTCTGGGACTTTTAATCCACCGTTGCAGCCAGAAGTAAGTTTTTTTGTTTTTGTTTTTTGTTTTTTGTTTAGCAGAGCAGGGCAGCTCTGTAATCAGAGGAAGGGAAGTTTAAGCCCCCTTCCTGACTCTAGACCCCATCCAAGGTTTGCCTGAAGGGGCAGTCCTTGGCTTCCCCTCCCCCCCCCAACCCCTTTTCTGCTGGAGCAGACAGCACAGCCAAGCCCAGAGCTGGAAAGCATGCTGGGGGACTGATTTAACTTGAACCAGGAAGGGGTCTGGGACAGACGTTTCATAAACTGGTTTGACACAAATTGGTTAAGTCTGCCAGTACAGTCAACCGGGTTTATCTTAAACCAGTTTTAGCCATTTTGAAACTGGTTTATGTGCACTGAACTTCTGTTATAAATTTAAACCAGTTTCTGATGAAGTTTAAACCTATTTTTGTGTAACTTCTGTCTGTAGCCCTCAAGTTTAGTTTTCTTTGCTCCTACTAGCATGCAAGTTGATGTGTTAGTTAATGTATTAGTTAAAGCATGTTAACTGTGGCCTTCTTACAATGCAACTTTAAGTCATAGTAAATACCTAGGGCATTTTTACATGCGTTTTGGGATGCAGTGCCGGGTGCTTTAGTTACTGAGCTGTGTTAATTAAAAGTGCCTGTATGTCGCATGTATCAGTGTCTCCATGCTGAAAAATGGCAGCGAGGTGCTTTGAACTAAAGCTCATTGACCATGTTTTATTTCAAAACACTATGCCACCATTTTTTCAGTGCGAGGATGCATGGGGACACTGATACACATGATGCGGAAGGTTGCTGGAGTGCATCAGTTTCTGTGCTGCAGCAGATTTGGTTAATTGAGTCTGCTCTGATGCGCTGGATATCCAGCATGTCAGAGCAGTCTCCCTGCGCATCTGTAAGAGCATCTAGCTCCTGGTAACTCTTGGGTTGGAAACCACTGATCTTGACAAAGCTAAGCTGAAAGCCAGAAGGGCCGCATGTCCTGCCAGAGAGAAGGGAAACTCGATGAGTGGGAATACTGCAGTCCTCTTAAGTTGCTAGGAAGGCAGAGGTGTAGAAGGAACTCTGCATCAGATGTCACTACACGTATGAGATGTTTGGAATATAACAGCTTGTATTTGGCTTGGATACTGTCGGTGACTGCCTTGTAACCACTGTTCCCAGGTACACTGGTAATACTGGTGGCCATGTCTACACAAGACGCTGGCTGTGTAGTCATTTAGTACTTGTTTATACCTGAGTTACTGTGCAGTAGCACCAACAAATGGCTTTTTTGTGCTGTTGACTGCAGAGTAGACTGAGACTACTGTACAGTAGCATTGCATCATGGTTTCTGCCATGCGATGCTACTGCTCAGTAGTCTTGGGCTACTGTGCAGTCAGCGTCTAATGTAGACCTGGCCAGTGTGTCCTAAAGCACTGAAGTCTAATGCAATTCCTGGACTTCTGTCAGTGAAAAAGACAAAAACCTTTTTCTATCTGTGGGGTAATGATTAAGTATGATAAAAATGGGAGCGCAGTATTTTGTCCTAACAAACGAGGCTTTTAGTCGAGCTCCTAAAATCCTGTTATTTGATTACACTCGTCACTGAATCTTGTATTACTAAGACTGTGTGATGTATTTTACAGTACAGTGAAAAGACACAATCGTTTCCCTTACACATTTGAATTGGATATAATGCAACAACTTGTTAACAAGATTTTTACAGTGGTAGGAAAAGGATTTTGTAGGATAAGGAGACTCAACATCTATAATAATATATAAATAAAGAAGGTTAGGATGCAGGATAGTTTATCAAAGGGTTTAATACATGAGCTAATTTACTTATTTCCCATCTTGGATGTTGCAGAAGTGTGTCTTAAGTAGGGATGTGAATAAAGAGAGGCTGCTGGTCTGGCCAGGCACACACAGGTGGTGGATCTAATTTGTGGAAGGAGCACACAAACAGGATAGTGGGGGAGTGGAAGAGTGAAGAACATAAGAGTCCAAACTGGATAAGTAGGAAGGTGTAAAATTTATAGAGTACCTTGTGAGTGAAGCTTATAATGCAGTGGAAAGGGGGTATCCAGTGCAGGGACTGATGAAAGAGAAAGATATCGTGATCGGCTCAGTGGACCAAGCCCTGGGGTTACTCACTGAGAAGCAGGTGCTTTGTGCTTGCTGAAAAGGCCCCTGCCCCTAGCTAACAATCCAAAGAACACAAGTGATACCCCAACCACCATGTTAGCACCTGATACAGACTGGGCCCTGTGGGAGTCATGGCTGTGTACAGGAATTATCTTACCTCTGGTTGGGGAAGGTAGGAGACAGTTTTATTCCCAATACCAAAATATCCCTAACAGGAATTCTGCAGATAAGTTACTGTACAGAAGCCTTGAATCGTTTGCTGGTGTTGAACAGTGTTTGCCTAATTTAATTTTTCTGCCCCCTTTCCTCTAGACTACTATCCTAATAAAGGCAGAAGCAGATTTTTAACCTAGGCCAGTTATTTTATGTGTGTACCTCACTACTGATGAACCCCTGCATTTATTGTACTTTAGGCTCAAGTTCAAGGCCATAACAGAAGTGCTTATGGTGTGGCCCTGTCAGATTCCAATGAACCTGTGAATTCTGTTACATAGCTTTTCACAAGGACATGGAAAATGAGAAGAATGGACAAGGGAAATGATTAACAGGGTTGTTTTGTATAGGGTAGTCCAAGAATTTCTGCTCGTTTAGGTGACAGTCCATTCTGCTCACTTGATTTCAATAGTCTGTTCTGAAACAATAAGATGGAAGTACAGTATTCTTTAAATTATTTTGGATCAGTAAGTTCTTAGTGTTCTGCTTCACAATGTGCTTCAGGTAGCGAAAGCAACTGATGAAAATTAAGAATATTTCAGGAAGAATGAGTTACTGAAATCTAATGTACAGGAAAAAATCACTGAATTGCAGAGATAGATATATTTAATATATGTACCAGTTATGCCTCTGTTATCATCAAGTGTCATATATAATGATAAAGAAGATCTGCCTGAGAGAAATTGATGGGAGGGAAAAAAAGCTTTACATTTCATGAAGGATAATGTCAAGAATGATAGAAAAGATCTTTAGGTGAAAGATCTTGTCATTGAAAAGATATTGACATCTGTAAGGAATTCAGGTGAAAAACATGCTGATGGTTTATTTTTGCAGAATTGGTGCTTGCCACTTAAGTTTAATTCTTTATGAAGTTAAACCTCTGTCTGTGACAGAAATTCAGCTTGCAGAATTTTTTCATTAAAAATACTTGGAATACCTTTTATAATAGAAATAGTCAGTTTAGCACTAAATTGTTTCCAAGGAATAATGACCAATAACAAATTATAATACTCTGTAACTCTTAAACATTCTTTAGTTAGGAAGACTGAACCAACTTGTTTCTAGTAATACTTTACAATATCTTCCTTGAAAAAATATTCCCCACAGTCATGCTGGATGACTTGCAACTTGAGGGAAGCCGCAATCAAGTTTTACTCTTTGTATGTAAGAAAACTTCTATTAATGGGCTGAAGTGGAGCTTTTCCCTGCCCAGTTAGACCCATTTTCCCATAACTGCAGGAGTGGGTCTGACTGAGCAGGAAAAGAGCCACAGAGATGGTAGAGGTCTGCTGCAATAAAGCAGCAGAGTCTGTCTATTACCACCTTCTGTTGTGCCATTTATTTTCCTTTCATGTGCCGTAATGAATGGTATTAACGTCTGTTTGCTTAGCACTTGTGCCACCATCAGGTGATGTCTTTTTCCACACTATGTGCATTGTCATTATACTTCTTGTCTGTGGCTATTAAAAGGGGAAGTGGCTGGATGGTGCCTGTGATCTGTACATATGAGATGCATATGCTTCTAACTGAGCATAAGCCATCAGTTGATTAACGGCTATTCTGTGGCCTATATACGATGTTGCTATTTTTTTTTAAGCGCTGAAAGTTTGCTTGATGTTTGGCGTGATTCACATGTAGCATTATTAATCCTAGAAGTTAAATCATGAGAAGGATCTCCTTAACCTTTTAAACTTGACCCACATTTATTAATAATTTTCAGTCTGTCATCTGGAATCTTTTAATTTGTGATAGGAGTTGGGGCAGAAGTTAAAATTACAGTGCTGTCAGTTCTTGTAAATTTTAAGTGCAGCAATTTCACCCTCTGTTACAGGAGTTCCTGCTAGAGGACCAAGTTGTGATTTGAAGTTTATTGGTCTGAGTACCCTACAAACCTAGTAAGAGAAAGTCCTTGCACTGAAGAGTTTTTTTTTAAGTAGTGTGAATTACAGTGGTGAGTTTTTATGTATTGGAGGGAAGAGGGATTCATCCAATTCATCTACCATCATCCATTAGATGAATTCAGCTATTCTAGCTGGATTTACCTTTGGATATGATCTCTCTGAATAGAATCTGTATCCATGTATGTTTATGTTGCATGACTTTTTATATTTCTGATTATAGAAAAAAACACTTTTCATTAATAAATACTGGCTGATTTGTTTTAATGCATTATACCAGAAATGGAAAAGAGAGAATTGGGCTGATATGGTAAAAATACAAGGCAACAAATAGAGAGAGAGACAATGGAATGAAAGGTCTTGAATGTTCAGGACAAGAAGGCTGACCTTGATATAGCAGACAAATGATCACCTTTGCAGACTATCTGAATTAGGTGATATAGTCATGGTAACAAGTAAGTGTAACGTTTCTTGCAATTGTGTTTGTATAGAATGCCAGGTATTATCATGTTAGGAGGATATGAGAAACTGAAGTTTTCAGAAGCCAATGTAAGCAGCTTAGATATGAAATAATGACTAAAGCATTTAAATTAGAGGTGCACCGATGCATCTGGCCAATATCAGATTGGCACTGATATAAAGAAAATTGAATGTATTGGAAATTAGCCTGATGTGGCTGATAATTTGGCAGATAAATGCGTGTGCACAGCCATAGTGCAGTACGTAGGCAGTAGGGAGCACAGTCCAGCAGTGTGGAGAGCTGTGTGCAGCTGGTAACTCTGTTGTGGTAGAAGGGGAGGGTGGAGGGAAGGGGTGTGGGGGGGCAGATCAAGGTCCGTGCAGTGAGGGAGGGAGGGAGTGGGGTGCAAG
>NW_017729022.1:6412414-6417107 GCF_001723915.1 Gavialis gangeticus
CACTGCAGTGAGGGAGGGAGGGAGTGGGGTGAAAGGTGGGTTGGGGCACCTTAATAACCCCAGCTCCCACAACTGGGTGGGTTACCTGCTAGTAGGGCTCAGAAGGTGGACCCAGGAGTGAGAGTGGTGCTACAGACTCAGAAACCTGTCTTGAAATCCCTCGACTGGTCAGTGCTGGGGCCAGGACCAGAAGGATCAAAGGGCCAGGGGCCCACTGTGAGGGATGCCCAGAGGTGAGGGCCTGGTCTTCCAACCGGCCTGGAGGTGAGGCCAGGGCCTGTGTAGCCAAAGGTCCTGGGTGGACCACACCTGTAAGGGGGAACAGATCAGGGAGCTAGACAGCCCCTGATGAATGTGGAGTAGGTTGCCTGAATGGAGGGATCTTAGAGAGGTCCTGACTGGAGGATTCTGGTGCCCAGTGTTGGACCGGTGACATCAACAACAGTGGATACCATCTGCGAGGCTTGGGCTGTGGTGTAGGGGAGGAACGGAGCTGCAGGTAACACCTCTTGGTGTTGGGGCAAGAAATGGGCAGCCTCCCGCCTAATTAACAACTTAATTAACAAGGCATGGCAGGAGTGGAAGCAGGTGGTTGGCCCAGAACAGGTGGGCGGGGCTGTTGTTAGGCAGGCCCTGAGAAGGCCCCCTGTTACACCCCACATCCTATGTGGGGCAAGATGCTGCTGCAGGCTTTTCCTGGCACAGGGCGGGGGAGTTGGATCAGTATTGGCTATTGGTTATCAGCCCCCAAAATCTCTATTGGTGCACCCCTAGTTGAAATGATCTGTATTTCATCAGTAGTCTACCAAGTTGTCTGGTCTGTCTGCAGTTGTATGATGATGAATTAAGAAGTTATACCACAGTTGTATGTCCACATGATAAGATATGACTAGTTACATTGCATCAATGTCTGAAACAGTTGCAGTGGTGTTTCCTGCAAATATGGCAATTTGTAGGCATTGCCACACAACAATGTGTGTGTGAATGAACACAGGTGAAAGCAGAGGCCTGATAGAGGAACTTTTGTCTTCTGTGTCACTGAATCTTAGAATCAATCTTGTCATTTATATGAATAAAAGTAGCTTTCTCTTTTGGGCTGTACTCTTACTTAATAATGGCAAGGAGAAATATTTTTGGAATGTTGATGATATGTCTGTCCATCTAGTTGATAAAATCTTGTTGGAGTTTTGTACCCGGCTTTTATTTGGGTAAATGTTAACAGTGCCATTGAACAAATGGCTTGGCCATTGCTGTCTATATCACACATTGCTGATAATATAGTACCACATCAAATGACTAAATTGGGGGGAGGGGGGAAGTGAATGAGAGAAGACATCAGACTCCCTTTGTCTATTCTAGTTGAAATTTAAACTCTTTTTAAACACTGCAGGCTTCTAATTTTTCCTTGTGTTGTATTCATTCATCTTTTTGTAACAGATGTTGAGGAGCACTGACAAATGACAGTTCATTTATCATTAAGTGTTCATTGCTTGATCATCATGAAAAATGCTTTTGTAATTTAAGGCTTGTTTTCTTAATGCTTCCACTTTTTTTCCTCCATCTTTTCAGATAATGGCACAAGCTCGAGACTTGGGGAGGAGATACATTAAAGCTTTTTTAAAAGGTTTCTTTGTTGCTGTTCCTGTGACAGTGACTTTTCTCGATAGAGTTGCCTGTGTAGCGCGTGTGGAAGGAGCATCAATGCAGGTAACTTTGTTTCAACTAAATCCATGTGTTTTATCAAGGCCTGTGGCTGAATTTTAAATAATTTAAAATTCTACTTTCAGTGGTGGGTGGCAAAGGACTTATTCCTGTCTCAATTTTATGCTGTAATATAAATGCCTGACTTATGTCTGTCTGTCTGTCTTTTTTCTCTCTCTCTCTCTCTCTCTCTCTCTCTCTCTCTCTTTCTCTCTCTTTTTTTGTCTCATAAATATTTGTGTAATATGGAAAGAATAGGCTCTTAGGCCATGTATAGACATTTGGTTTCTCCTGGAAGAGTCACTGCTGTCCCTCGAATAACCACAAGTGTACAGGCATTCAGACATTCAGGATTTTTGTCCTGGCACAGAAATGCCTGTTCTGGGAGAAAAATAATCTGGGAGAAATGACAACAACCAGGGTTAAATTGTTCCCAGGAGAGTTTCTCCTGTGAGAGTGAATGTCTATACACATTTGCTTCTGAGAGAACCCACAGTACAGTCCTTCAGTATCCTAGTCCTTTCTGTTCTCCCTTCCCCTAGGACATTGTGCTAATTGGGCTGGACCATATGGCTTCAGCTGAACGGGAAAGCAGAGTGCCCTCCCTTCACAATCCCCACATTGTACTACAGTGAGACACAGGCTGGTCTTGGACAGTCTGGGTTAGGCAGTCAGGGCTTCTCTGTGCATTGCTGCCATCTGTTTACAGGCAGCCTCAGGAAGCCTGTAGGGCACTCTGAGATGTGTACACAAGCGCCCTCTGGTTGCTCAGCATCAACACTGCAAGCTCTCTGCTCCTTGGGGCCTCTGCCTTTAAAAGTCTGTTCAGGGGTCTCTAGGTCAGTTTTTCTACCAGGAAAACAAACCTGGGAGAATTCTCCCAGACGATTTGAATGTATGCAGCGTCAGTAATAAAAAAAAATCTCTCAAAGTGTTAGCCTAGTAAAACAAAAACTATACTTGGCAAATCCTCTTATATTTAGATTACTAAAAATTTCGGTCTCCTGTGACTAAAACTTAGACTGTAGAAGAGGCTGTGTTTTTGAAGCTGTTCTGTTTAAAACACAATACTATATTCACTTGAATATAAGATCATCTCCAATAATTAGACTCTATATAGAAAATATATAAATTTGATATAATTTTCTAGGTATAGAATCTAATTATTGGAGACTTATCTTGAATTTGTCCCTCTCCCATGGATACATCAGGGAAAATTAATCTGGGGGGTCAAATAGCCTCTTGCCCTCTGTCCCCCTAACTTCTTCCCCCTCTAGTCCCTTCTCTCCCTCCTTACTATCAGACCCTGTTCTTCCTGAGCACATGGAAGTGAGGAACAAATTTTGAAAAATTTTAAAGCAAAACTTAAAATAAACATAGCTCTAGTAATTTGCATAGGGTACCCGTAGTTTTAGTTCATCCAGAACTGATTCATTTAGCATTTTTTTTTTTTGAAATTGCTGCAAGTTTTAGCACAGGCACTTCATAAACACCCTTTTAAGTAGAACTTTGGGACCTATTAATGTATAATACATACTATGAATGATATTAGTGCAAAGCCAAAAGGCCCCTGATTTACCACAGAGTTCACTGGGCTTGTTCTCACCAGAGTCAATAGTGTTTAAAGCCATGGGGACCCACAGCTCAGCACTGCTTAGTAGGTGTGTGGACTCCAGATATCTACCTCAAAGGTTCTTGATTGGAACTAGGTGTTCTTGACACACATCATGGGATTCTCCAAAAATTTATACGCAGATGAGCCATAGGGCAGCTTGGTCTGGCTTCACCTCATGGCAGGTGGGGCCATACTGATCAAATGTGATAAGTGGAGAGAGGGGACAACAGCGGGATTCTGCATGAACTGCTTGCGGCTGTTTGGTGATGTTTGCCAGATATTTAAAGCTGGTGAAGAAACCGGGAACACTGGAAATGGGAAAGAAGGGCTCAGCTCAGGTGTGAAGAGGAAGTAAAAATGTATGCAGTTTCCAATTTGTGTTTTCCAAGCCCATCTATGCACGCCACTCCCAAAACACGAATTTTACGTCCCTGTCTTCGGCCTTGTGAGCTGGTGCCACCTTGTTTAAGGTTATGGAACAGTGTTGTGCATGCCCCAGTTTGTCAGCCTATGTGTCCTTGTTTGTTAAACTCCCTGTCTGCTTTTGAAGGCTGAGAAAACTGTACGAGACCCAGGCTTTTAGTAATCAACCCCTGCTACCCATCCTGAACCATTCGTGTGTGTGTGTGTGTGTGTTCAATTCCCAAAAAGCAAACTTTTAAATGCCATTTTCAAGCCATCACTGGCTTTGGGCACATCCAGATAAGTGTGCATGTGCCTCGTATCCTGTCTCAAACCCCTTTGAGATGGGGCAACAGCCATGTGTGGGAATGAAAAAAGGTTCCCTGCATTGCAAGTTTGCAGCGCGGGGAGAAAATTAGACCCCTGGATATCCTAAAAAACTTGAAGTTCAAAAAAGTGGAGGAGGGTGCCCTGAGGCAACCGGAGGCAGCTCTGGCAGCCAGAGTGTCTCTGTGGTTGGCCCCTCTCGCTGGTGCTGAAACACGCGCTGGCCAGGCCACATATTCAGCACAAAGGTGCTAGTGCCAATGAGTAAGGGGTTGGAGGGCTGGAGGAGAGGGGAGGGGACCATGGGGGGGACCGCCGCTGGCCCCGCCCACTCCCACGCCCCCCTGCCCTGCCTGACTCTGGCCCCCGACTCCTGCCCTGATCAGCCCCTCCCCCTGCGAACCCCCACCTGACCTCCCAACCCCTGTCCTGCCCTGCCCAGGCTCTTCAGCCCCCCTGCTGTCCTGTGTTGCCTGAGGGGGCTCTGCCAAGAGGCCCCGGAGCCCCCCAACCCCTGCTTCTAAGGTAAACAGAGGCTTTTTTTTTTTCTGTTTGTTTTTTCTGCATTTTTTTTTTAAAGTGATGGTGCCTGGGGTTGGGGGGGCAGCCATGGAGGCCTGGGGGTGCAAGTTGGGGGGTGAGGCTGGG
>NW_017729022.1:6417557-6437196 GCF_001723915.1 Gavialis gangeticus
GGGGGCTGGGGTGGGGCATGTGGGCCTTGCACAGGGGTGGTAGCCCCTGCGGGGGACATTTGCCCCTGTTGGGGGGGCCATAGCTCTTGTGTGGAGGCTGAACCCCCTGTGGGAGGACAGCAAGATATATATTCACGTATTCATGAATTCATGAAACCTGTATGTAGAGTTGACTTTATTATTATGATAAGAGACTTGCTTTGTGGAGGAACATGGATTTGGAGGTATTTTAGAGAGTGACTTTGGGATTTTTTTTATCAGGGATTTTTCAGTTTTCCAACAGGGAACACCAGAATTCCTCCTAGGGAGGCCAGTGGCAGAACCCTGCCTGCTCAGAGCTGGCACCTTGGACCCATCTGGCTGTGGCTGACCTCCTGGCCAAATGTGGTAAGGAGGACATGCTTTGACAGTTAAAAGCAGGGCACCACACTCAGAACATCTTCCGGGCAATAGCTGCCCAGATGACCGGGCAGGGGGCACACGTGGCAGTAATGCCACACAGAGGCCAACTCTGAAGCTGCAGCCCACTGGCAGCTGTCCCAGAGGGGCAGATGCCTCTACTGGCTGTGCAGTCCCCATCTGAGTCTGGCAGGTGCGCAGCAGGTCACAGCCAGGCAGCAGTCCGCACTGCCAGACATCTGCAGTGGGTAGAGAGTGCAAGGAATTCTCAGGGCTGCTTCAGCAGTCTAGCTGGCACAAGGGGTAGTGTCCCCAGTTACCAATTGGCTGGGCCCCAGAAGCTGCTGAGAGTGAGTAGCTGTGAGCTACTTGCCAGGGCAGCTTTTTATACTGCTGGGGCCAGGACAGGGCACCTTTTTATACTGCTGGGGACAGCACAGGTGCTGGCTCTGGGCTCTAGCTCCCCCTGGCTGCAGATCTGGGAGGAGTCAGGCAGGATTATTTTGCCCCAAGTGGCACAATTTGCTTCACAACAAAGCGCATGTCGAGTGCGTGCGCTGAGGCAAAAAGCCCTGGCTTAAATTTGCATGGCTTCTTATTTAAGCTGCTGCACACGCATGTGCTTGCATGTGTGGATGCATGCTATAAGTGCTGGCCTGGTATTGGAGTACTTCTTGACTCAGTCCTCATTCCATCCTGAGGGAATAACTGCCCATTTTTTAAGGGTCATGCACGCACACACAAGGTTCCCATCAGCATGTTTGCCCAATGCGGGCCATGTGTTTTTATAGTCATGCTCAGTGCTGGCTGCATATAATTAAGTTTATAGTTGGTTTCCATTACTCAGCATGCAGTTACTTTTAGCAGCAGTTCAAAGGTAGTGTATTTAATCTGATTTCTTTGTATGCAAATGTAAGATGGTGGGGAGGTTCTTTCCCATGGTGATTTAATGGCGGGGAGGGGAGGAGAGGAGGCCAGAAGAGGCTCGTCTTGTATTTGAGTAAATACAGCATGTTTTAATTGTAATTTAAAGGTGTAGTTATTACTAGTCTTTCTTATTGTTTGTGACTATGAACAGTAACATTTCAATAAGTAAAACTGGAAAATAGATTTTATGAGTTCATGTTAATACTTGTTTTGCCTCTGGAGAAAATGGTACGTTTCAACTGTATAACTGGAATTATACATGATCCTTATGACACACTGGTGCACTAACAGAAATTAATAGTCTATATATGTGTATGTAACGTATATTTGTTTGCTGTTTAACATTTAAAAGCAAGTGGACATTTTAAAGACCGCTGAAAATAGCTTATGCTGTCTCCTTTTTATGTGCTTTTGGGACTTATTTAAATGAATACAGATTCAGTTTTGTGATTCTCTTGCATAATTATGCTATTTATTTATGTCTGGATTGTGTGCTTAGAATAACCATATCCAAATGAATATGGTTATAATATTTACTTTGGTCTAACAATGAAACCCAACACCCAGTGAAAACCCTAGCAAAAATTAAATGATGTGTTTTCAACCCAATTTCTTAATCTTTTAACTTTCTTAATCTTGATGGGTAAAAATTATGATTTTTGTAATGAATCTTACCGTTCATGGAGCATCTGGTATTTTAAAGCCTTCACAAAGGGGGTTTAGAGCACTCACAAATACTGGGCTCAGTCCCTTAAGTTTTTAACCTGTAGCCTTTATTTAGACAATCCTTTCCAGCCTAGAATTTTGGGCCTGGCTGAACTGTACTTTGTACAGGTCCCAGGGTGGCATAGCCTCATCTTTCTGTTTTGCTTTTCTTAATATAGGTAGATGTTGTATTTAACCTGATTATGGTTCCAAGTTTTGTTGGATAAAGTGGTTACTGAGGTTTCCTAGCTAGTCTCTTGATTAGAGAATTCTAAAATGCAGTGAGTGCAGTCTGACCTTGCTGTATTGTTGGCTTGCCCATGAGTTCTCTCTTCTGGGGTGAAATGGGTAGTGTTGAAGCAGCTATGAAAACTTACATTGCTCTAGGATTCACTATGGATCAGGAAGTTTTAACTGACCATAATAAGGTGGCTCTGTACACAGAGGTGGATTAAGTCCTGATGATTGTCCTATTTCATCCTAAGGTTGGTAGTACAAGAGTTCAAGAAGAATAGCTTAATAGCACATAATTCTCAGTTCATTTCAGCAGTGTTTCTTGGAATGTATTGCTGATCTCCAAGATAATTAATCAGCTGCTCAAGCAGAGATGTGATCTAAAAAGAGGATGGGATAGAAGGAGTGGGAAAGCCACCTTATTTTTCTGCGGGATTGATAGCATGAAAAAAATGAAGCAGTCTCCATTTCTTTCCCACAGCTTTCAGGAAGGAGACATTCCAAATATATCATACACCATGTAGAAGGAAAGTGTGAAAGAAGAGAGCTTTAAACAGGGTTTGGAATAACATCTAAGAGAAATACTTGGGTTCCTTTTGTGTTTTAACCAGTTGGGTTAGGAAAGCTGGCTTGCAAATCATTGTTTCTCTACCTAGCAACACTCTTCATACCCACCCCCTTTTTCTTCCCAGTCTATCTTGTTGATGTAGTATTAGTCTGCTATTATATGGAGGGGGGAAAAAATTACTAGACTCTTTTTTTTCCAGATCACTGAATGTAGGTACCTGGAGATAAAAAAGAAAAAAAAAAGACCCTATTGACAGAATACCCTCCCATATAATTCTGCAATAATGTTTCAGTTCCAACTCTGAAGGAGATGCTTACCTAACAACCCACATTGCGTTGTGTTTTTAAACTTAAACTTAAAGCTAAGTCTAATGGAAAACAAACTTGAACTTTAATTCTATTTAACACGTGTAGCAGGCTTACCTTTTTGGAGCTTGCGTTGAGTCTCAGGCTTGAGGGTCTGCTGTTTGATTGGTGGAGCCCACCCACCAATCTGGAGGCAGCACAAGGGAAGCAATGCCCTGCCCTTTTCCAAAGGGAGAGGGCAAGGAGCAGCTGGACCTGAATCAGAACTGTTCCAGGCAGGTCCGGAGAACTTCAGGGATGTAGCCCCTGAAGAGTATAAAAGGATAGTGTGCTCGGCATGCTGGGGAGAGACGATGAGGGACAGCGAGGAGAGAGGAGCTCCAGAGACAGCTGTCCTCGGGACCCTGCTTGAGCTTCAGTGGTGTGCGAATCGGCACATGGGGATCAGGGTCTAGGAGCCGCTTGAGGCGGCTTGAGCTTGTGAACCTGGCAAGTGGCTGGGCAGTTGGTGTGCAGATCAGCACATGGAGAGCTGGTCCTGGGAGCAGCTCGAAGCTGCTCAGGCCCCACGTGGTGTGCAGGTAGTCACACAGAGAATCGGCCCTGAGAGCAGCTCGGAGCTACTTGGGCCTTTCCCGGTGTGTGGGTTGACTCACGGAGGACCTACCTGGGAGCAGCTTGCGGCTGCTCAAGTTAACTCTGGCCCTAGGCTGAGTGACCAGGGCACCACAGTGCAGCTCTGCCTTTAACTAAAAGAGGTTTGGTGCTCAGAGCAGGGCCGGGAAAGGGAGGACCCCTGGTGTGAGACCGGGGAACCAGAGCCTGTAAGCGTTCGGCTCCCGTGAGAGAGCCCTAGACTTCCCAGTGTAGGGTGCCAGGTGATCGAGGAGAGGCAAAGGCATTGCTGGCAAGAGGCTCTTGTGGGATCAGCCTCCAGGGGATAAGCCTTGGCTGCTTTAGAGAGGAAAAGGTTAGTTGCTGGGGAAACAGGCCCTGCAGGGGAGGTGGGCACAGGGCAGGAGGGTATGGCACTTCCATCCTCCAGTGCAGGAGGGTCATGTCCACGTCCCAGGCCCTAAAGGGGAGAGACTCCAAGGAAACCTGTCGGGGAGTTACTGAGTGCACTCCCTATTTGGGTGATTGTTGTTGTGTCAAGGTCTGTATAGCTATGGGTATTCATTAAGGAAGTTTATATGGTTTATATGTTCTTAATGTGTCAATATGTATATTTGTATCGTTATTTGGTAGGTCTAGGAAATATTATTAACTTATTTGGGTTATAAAAGTTGAGTCTCCCTATGTGTTTATCATGTTATAACCATGACTATCTTGTTCAAAGTATCAATTATTGTATATGTTGTAAGTTGTATGGTTTATGTGAATTGTGGGATATTACATGTAGTGATATATGGTAAGCTTTATTGTAACTATTTCATGTTTTATCTTAAGTATTTATTAGCATAATAAATTGTATATAGTTAAGCACTTGGTCTTCTTCTGGCTCTGTAGAGAGGAGAGGGAACTGCTTTAGTAGCCGGCCCCTCCATCAACGCCCTGTCTGACCCCCCATCACTGTCATTGGAGGACAGGGCACAGCCCCCCCCCCCGGGTGTACCTGGGCTACACATGCATCCCACACTGTTTGTCTCGACACTCTCCAAAGAATTACAACCATAGCTAATTCTCAACATTTTATTAAACAGTATTCCAAGTATATTTTTTTGTGTGAAGGCTTGTTAGATAAAAGACTAAACCAGTATTTTTGGCAGATACAACATTTTAAAGAATGCACCATTTTATCTTCTGCTGCAAAGCCTGAGGAAAGACAGGTACAAGTCATTGCTCTAGAATGCTGTTTCTGTATCTTGCACTCCAGAATGTGATTTATGTTGAATGCATTTGAAAGTTATAGAAAATGGGGGAATTTGAAGTTCAGTCAGCATGTGGCCTTATATCCATCACTAGCATGTTTCTATTGGGCATATGATTGTCTCAACTTCAAACTTTCACTGTATGATCCCCACGATTTTGATTGTAATAGACCTTAGACTCCTAGCTGCCTTTTTGTACATATTATTCTGGTTCATGCTGTGTTTGAAATTAAAAGTTCTGTCAAAAAGCAAGAAGTAGGGTGCTTTTATTTTTAGATCTTCCCCCCTTTTTTCTGCTTTGCACCTGCTGTGTGTGTAATACTGCTCTTGATGATTTTAACACTTTTGACACTGGGGAACATGCTTCATGGAGGTCCTCAAGAAAACAGATATTTATGATTTATTCCCAATCACTTAGGGTAGACTTCATGCATTCCATTGTTCCATGCTGACTTTTGTATTTTCTCTGCTGAGAACCACCTGGTGTAAACCCTTCGTCTGTGCTGACTCTTCTGTATATGAGTATTCAACACTAACCTATGGGGATCATAATAAACTAATGCAGCATTTAATTTTGGCATGCTTTATTGCTTCATTGTCTCTCTTCTTTCAAATTACCTTTTTTTTAAATCCCCACTTGAGGTTTTTGTCTCTTACACTGCAGTCTTGATTGCTCATTTAAAATGTAGTTATTAATAGGGGATTTCAAATGGATTTGTTTATTTACAGCATTGAACATATGTGACACAGAAACAGCTGGTGTTATAATTTAGTAATTTGTGGTTATGGATTTAGTAATTTTTGCCTGGAATGTTGGATGTATTCTTATGTTATGGGTCACTGTCATAAATAAATACACTGTTTTCAGAAGTTCATGGCTATTTTCAGAGTTGTGTTTTCTGGTAGTTAATTATAATAAAGTTTCTTTATTTGGGTTTTTCCTAATGGTGTGGAAAAAGGAACCCCTAATAGTGAATGTAAGGATTTGTATATCCAAAATTATCTGCGTTGAAATGTAAGATTAAACAACATGATGTGTTTACAACTTTATCTACAAGTTCTGCAATAAGCAATTTATTTCTGCTATCATGGGAACTTACGTTTGACAAAATGCACTTGAGGCTGCAAACAGTAGAGTAACATATATATTTTGGAATATTCTACCCATTATGCCATGTAACAGCAAATGGGGAGTGATAGTAAATGGTAATGGTGACAGAATAAGCTTATTCTTTCTTACTGGGATTATAGTGCCCACACATGCACCTGAAACTGCAGCACTTTGAGCTGGGGTGGAGGAGCCCCAGCTGGCAGAGAATCTGGGGGTCAGCCTGCCGGCTCAGAGCTGATCTGCCCCAGCTCACTGTGGTGTAGAGGGGTGAGCTTGGGCATGAGGGTGGTACAGTGCAGGGCTAGCTGGCAGGCAGGCACCACACTGTAGTATCCTTATGCCCCAGCCAGCTCTGGTCATCGTCTACGTGTGCATTTCAGCACACGTAACTACTCCACTGTAGGATAGTACTTGTGCTGGACATGGGAGAGGAAGTCAACATTATATACCTAGATTTCCAAAAGGCCTTTGATCCAGTATCCCACAATATCCTCATGGGAAAACTGGAAGATTGTAGGGTTAACTGCTTGATGATTCAGTGGGCGGGAAATTGGCTGCAAGGTAGGACCCAGAGTTCTTATAAATGGATCTGTGTCATCCTGGTGTGAAGTGGCCAGTTGTCTCTCCATCCTTGGTCCAGTGCCTTTCAACATCTTTATCAATGATTTAGATATGGAGTGGAGAGCTCACTGGCCAAGTTTGTGCACCACACCAAGTTATGGGGGAGCGTGGTCATGTCTGCAGATAGGCTGCAGGTGGACCTGGACAGACTGAAGAGGTGGGTGAATCAGAACCAGATGAAGTTCAACATGGAGAAGTGTAAAGTGTTCCATCTGGGGGCAAATAATCCCCAACATATCTACAGGCTTGGTGGCAACAATTTGACTTACGCCATGACCAAAAGGGACCTAAGGGTAATAATTGACCATCACATGAACATAAGCCGTCAGTGTGAAGCTGTAGCCAGCAGGGCAAACAATACTCTGGCATGCATCAACTGGTGCATGTCATGTAAAACCAAGGAAGTGATTCTTCCACTGTACTCAGCACTAGTGAGACTGCAGCTGGAGTACTGCATCCAGTGCTGCACTTCAGCAAGGATGTGGAAAAATTTGAGAGGGTCCAGAGACGAGCCACCTGTATGATCAGAGACTTGCAAGGCAGATCATATGAGGGAAGGCTGAGGGACTTTGGCCTTTTCAGCCTAAAGGAGAGAAGGCTAAGAGGGGACGTGGTAGCAGCTTACTGCTACATCAGAGAGGTACATCAAGGGTTCGGTGAGCAACTGTTGACCAGGGCACCCATGGGGAAGACCAGGAGTAATGGAGAGAAACTTCTGGAAGACCTCTTCAGGCTCAATTCTTGGAAAAACTCCTTCACAGTCAGGGTGTCTAGATTGTGGAACAAACTCCCGCCAGAGGTGGTGCAGTCACCTACCCTGGAAATCTTTAAGAGTAGACTGGACAATCACCTCACTGGTGTTACCTGACCCCCAGCAGTCTTTTCTGCCTAGTGCAGGGGGGCTGAACTTAATGATCTTGTGAGGTCCGTTCCAGCCCCTAACAATCTATGAATCTGTCTGTGAATCTACTATCCTACAGCAGAGTTCATTCATTTACTGTGCCCTAATATAGGCACACATGTACATGGTGGTGCTTTATTGCAGAGTTAACTAGCTCCACAGTAAAGCACATGTGTAGATGCACCCTGTAAGACTTCATTTTCAACATATTCAGATTTTATGGAAAGAAGAAAAAGCAGGTTATTATAAATTTCCATACACCCCTTCAATGTTCTCTGAATACATAGCTGTGTGCCCACTTTTGACATTAAAATAAAGTTATAGCATTTTTAGTATTATTTTGCTGACATTCACACATGGTATAATACTTAAAACGCTATGTGATACAGTGACAACATGCAGCATTCTAATACTTAAAAAGTATAGAATGTTGTTATTCTACTCATTAGAGGAGTGAAAAGCAACCAGTAGATTATAAGTTGTATAGGTCAGTTTACCCTCCTAGAGCTTGGTAACTCTTGAAAAAAGGATACTATTAATTTACTTCAGGCTTTTTGGTATTCTCAGCTTTATGAATATTCATGTAAATATGAAAGCCGGATGGGAATATCTTTGCTTTTGAACAGTCAGGTATGAAATGCATATACTTTGGAGCTACAGGTTCAAATTCCTGTTATGTTGACCATATTTTCCAGCTTGTTGAAGTAAAAAAGTTTAGTTACCAGGCCATTTTACTTTGATACATTTTTAGATGAGACTACTAAAAGTGAGATCTTGTCCTTTTTATGGGCAAGTGAAAGACTGCATGCTAATTTTAATCTGGCTAGGATTTTTGTGTTGGTGTCTCTATTAATGTATTCTCTCTTCCTTCACTGGTACATGCTAGTTATTTGTTTTTGTCCACCCCAAAGATGATTGTACTTCAGTAGCATGAATATGGTTTATGAATCACTTGATAATTGTAGCACGTTGAGGTCCCAGGGGCAGCTGTGACACTCTACGGTGGCCTCAAAACTTGTGCCCCGCTCTGCCTCTAGGGTACCCTCCCCTTCTTCTCACCTGCCACTCTTTGATGTGCTTATTGTATAGAAAGGGAAGCTGTCTTGATAGCCCTAGAGTGAGTCTTACTCTGTCCACTAAGCCTGCACTGCTGGTCTTGATCCTGCTGTTTGGGCACTCGGCCTGTCCATTCCCTTGGGGCACCTCTAAGCTTCAAGGGCTCACTGTGTGGCTCTGTCCAAGAGTGACCACCTTTTCAATATAGAAAGGTAGGACACATGCCTGCCTCTCCTTTGCTAGCGGCATGGCTGGAGCAGAGCCAGGCAGAGCAGGGGATGGATGCAGGCTGCCTGCTGTGGGCTTGGGGCACCCTACCTGCGGTCCTGCCCCTGGGAGCCCTGTGCCAGCCCTGTGCTCCCTGGCTACCTGGGAGCAGCAGGGGGCACAACTCCACTCTACTGCTGCCCCTGCTGCTGCCAGGTGGCCAGGCAGTGCCTCCATGGTAGTGTGGCCAGTGTGGTGCTCCCAGGGAGAGGGCAGCAGGATGGAGAGTACTAAAGCTGCAGCAGTTAGCCTGCATTCATCCCCACCCTGTGCACAAATGGGGGGGGGGCATGTGTCCCCCTGGAACATGTTGGTGTCCTGGGGTGGCTGTGATGCCTCCTGGTGGCTTCGCAACTGTGCCCTGCTCTGCCCCTAGGGTGCCCTCCTGTCTCTCCTGCCACATCTTGATGGAAATATAAATGAATAGGGAGGCTGCCCATGGAATTTGCTTAGCTCCAGTTCCACTGAACCCCCCACTAGGGTCCCCAACACCCCACTAGTCCTCACTGGTCCCAGGCCCCTGGCTGGGCCCCTGTAGTCAACAGTGCCAGCAGGGCACCCAAAGCCTTAAGGGCTAACTGCATGGCTCCAAATCCTGCCCTTTTCCATGCCCCATGCCTCATGGGTGTTACATGAATGTTATTCCCTGTGTGGGGCTTCAGCATTCTCGACCTCTGTCTCTTTAATTTTGATGGACTCCTTTGTCCAGCTCTTGGCCTTGGGTTCTCCAGCCTCATGCTCTGCCCAACTCTAGGCTCAGCACCTGATCTGCCTTGAGTCCACCCCCAGCGGGGCTCACAGTGATAATGTCCCCCTAGGGTACTAACAGGACCTGTAAAGACTGCCCCTCACGGTTCCAACTCAAATTACCAGTATGAACTGTAACCAAAACATAAGTCTCCTTACTATAACTCCCTTCTGGGCCCATCAACAAAAGGAAAAACAGCACACTGCCCCTTTAAGAAGGAAAACCTTCCCCCACCTTGGCATAGTCAAACAAACTCTTGGGGCAACATTGAATAGGTATCACCATAACCCCTTAGTTCTGGGATGTATCGCTGTAAGCTCTCTGACTGTCGCTGGTAATCCCCAAGGCAGCTCAGCAGTCCACTTTACAGGACTAGACTGCCTTGCTTAGGCTCTGGTTAGGATCTGTATGCCCAGAGCCCTTCCCCTGTCTGGTCAGGTGACTCTATGGGGTTGTCTGCAGGTGCCCCTTGTTCTGATTCACTGCCTGGTTTCCATGGTAGCTCACCTGTGGCGGTGTGTAGTCTCCCTTGCAGGGCTCCAGCCTGCAGTCCTGCTGGGTGTGTTTACATATGTATTTACACTGGCTTAAATTTACTGTGCAGTAAGGCTCTGTGTTTGCTGTCTTAGCCTGGCAGTTGGAAGAGAGGGAAGGGGTGTTATATGAAGAGAGGGCATAGTCTCATGGGGTGGCCAGTCCTGACCTGTCTCCTGGGATGTTGTCAGTTGTCTCCAGGCAGACAGGAGAGCCTGCATACACTGGGGCCCCCTGGCTGGGTGCCACTGGTAGCACAGACTGTCTGCAGAGCATCTGGGCAGGCCCTCTAATGCTTGTATAGTGTTCTACTGGTAGAGTTTCCAGCTTCACAAACTAAACAGCTATATATCCACTGAAACATTCAAACACTTGCATGCACCTTGAGATGTATTCAAGTACCCCTATTTCTCATGGTCAACATAGATATTCCCAGTGTGGTTGGGGGAATATATCTCCAGAACGAATAATGATTGTTTTATGAAATTTTTGGGAGAGCAAGGTCCATATAGTCTTAAATTTCAGGATATTTATAAAATGGTCTCTAAAATGTTTTCTGCTACTGATCAAGATCTACCATATTTACTTGACTCCAAGATGAGGTTTTCTTCCCAATAACAATGGCAGGGGGGAAAAGCCACTTCCTAGATTTGAGTACTAGACCAGGGCAGGCAGTTGCTTAGCTCTGGCTTCAGCCACCAGCTGAAGCTGGAGCTGAGCTGCTTCCTGCCCCAGGCCAGGATGCTTCATTTGGCAGGGGATGTAACTCACAGCTGGAAGAGCAAGGTGAGACCACACAGCCAGCTTTCCACTCCCCTGCCCCCCATCTGCTTCCTCATCCCTACTTACTGTTCCAGCTCCAGCCCTGATCTGACCTGGCCAGGAGCTGTCACCACTTGTCCCTGGTTGAGCTGGGCTGGGGCTGGATTGTGGGCTGCCACTGCAGCTGACTGCCCCAGAGGAGCAGAGCTGCAGCAGAAGGCAAGTGTTAGGGATGGGGGGAAGGGCGGCACGGAATAGGGAGGCAAACCCGGGCATGGGGGCAAGGAGTGGGGGCAGGAACAGGAGGCAGGCAGAGGCATGGAGGGGTACATGACAGAGGTCAGGCAGCAGGAGGTCAGGGCCGATGGGTGCAAGTGGCAGGAGGGACAGGCACAGGGAGGCAAGAGGCTGGGAGGGGAGACAGAGCAGACAGGGAGGGCAAAGGGCGGGTAGTCACAGGTCTGGTCCCTTGTCTCCCTGCTGCTGCTTTCCCTGGCACAGCATTTGGGAAGATGACTTTAAGACTACCTTCTACTAATAAGTTTCTATACATGCAAAATTATATAACATTTGAACATGAAATTATGGAACAAGAAACCATTCACAGCCTGGATGATGTTAAACAGTTTCCATGGGGACTAACTTTTTTATCCCATTGCCTGGACTAGCTGTTAACTTGAATGTTTCTCAAAGTGTTAACTGACTTGCAGCAATTTCTGGCAGATGAAAGAACAAGAAGCAATGGTCTTAAGTTGCTTCAAGGGAAGTGTCCCAGGGATGCAGGACTGACAAAAGGGGAAGCCTCAGAGGCAGACCTAAGGGGGAAGTAAGAATAGAAAAAAACCTACCTGTTGCAGGAGTCCAGGGTAGCGAGGAGGCGCACCAGGGAAAACTGCCCACGTGGTTTATCAGCCGCACTTATCTCCAGCTGGAGCCGGGTGATGTCAGGAAGAGACATCACCTGGTGAAGAAAAAAAATGGCCGCATGAGCGGGGGTGCGTGGAGCATAGGAGGAGCGGTGGGGAACTGCTGTGTGGGGCCCGCCCAGCTGCCGTGTCCAACAGCTGTGGTGGCGGCAGAAGGAGCCATGGAGGATCTTCGTGCTGGGCAAGAATGGCGAAGGTCAAATGAGCTGGCAAGGAGGCCGGCAGCAGTGGTGGTAGAGGGGGCCGTGGAGGATCTTTTTGCCGGGGAAGACTGGCGAAGATCAAAGGAGCTGGTAGTGAAGCCAGCATTGGCCGTAGGCATTGGAGGAAATCCTCATGCTGGGAAAGACCAGTGGGGATCAGGTGACCCAGCAGGGGGTCGGCAGGTGCCACAGTTTAGGGAAGAAGTGGATCCCGGAGGGGATCAGAGACACCCCAGCCCAGGGGATGCGCCGGCCTAGGGGTGAAGGGGGCATGGGGCTCCTCCCCATGGGTGCCCCTCTTTACTTTGCTTTTCCTTTTGTCTCTCACTTGTTGCGTTCCTTTTTTGTCATAGTTTCTTTTGGTTTTTGTTACGTTGGGGCTCCTGTGGTGCAGGGCTTCTCTGGGGGTGAGCGGTCAGCTCATGTTTTTCTTTCACAGTTAGATTTAATTTTGGTCCTAGTCTAGAGCAGGGTAGCTTGGCACCCTATACCAGGCTCGGGGGATTAGAGACACCACTTGGAGACGGGAGACCACATGAGAATGCAGTGACAACCAACAACATCCGCCTTGGAATGCATGGGGCGTCGAGAGGGATAGTGCTGGAGACCGAGCATCACCAGGCCCTCTGGCTTTGGCTACAGTCCAAGGTGCCAGCCTGTAGAGCAGGACGAGGGAACTGGGGAAGACATCCAAAGGGGCCAGTTGAAAAGATCCTGAGGCCCGTTTCATTGGGTGGTGCATGGCCGGGGTTGGAGCCACATAGCCATCCACTGAGACCTGTGACAACTCTGGAGGCATCCTCCGAGGGGACCCCCTCCACTGAAGAACCATCTGAAGTCGTGGCAGGCGAGTTTGGGGGTCACCTGAGAGTCATTGAGGAGTCCTCCGGGGTCTACACGAGAGTCCCAGGCTAGTAAGCCCAGTTGCCCGGTCAAAGGCAGCATGGGATCATGTCATCAAACAGAGATGGGCACAGGAAGTTTAGGTTAGATATTAGGAAAAACTTTCTCACTAGGAGGGTAGTAAAACCCTGGAACAGGTTTGCCAGAGAGGTTGTGGAATCTCCATTCTTGAAGGTTTTTGAGACCCCGCTGGACAAAGCCTTGGTTGGGATGATATAGCTGAGGGTGGTCCTGCTTTGAGCAGGGTATTAGACTAGATGACCTCCTGCCTTCCAATCCTAATTTTTTATGATTCTGTGTACAGACATTCACTCTCCCAGGTCTCCTGGGAGTGATTTAACTCTGGTTGATCCCAGGTTATTTTTCTCCTGGAGCAGCCATTTTTGCCCTGAGAGAGAAAAAGCCTGAATATCTGTACAGTTATGATTTCTCCTGGGAAACAGCAGCATGTTCACTTCAACTAACACAACCAAACACATTTTTACCTGTCTTAGAAGTGTCCCCTTTCCCCCTAGCCCTTTCCTTTCGATGCAAACCCCTCTCTTTCCCTCACATTCTCTTTCTGCTAGAGTTTTCATAGTGTCAGATGAAGTAGGCCATTTCTCATGCCTCTGTGAACCAGTTAGTCTCTAAGGTGCCACCTTACTCTGTATTTTCCATTAACAAATAAGAATTTGCACAGTTTTAAACTCTCAAGTCACTGGTTCTATGAGACTGATGCCTGCCTCACTGAATGTGCCACCTAACTCTAAATCTTTCAAAGAGACTGTGTTAGTAGATCTCAGTAAAGACTTCAGAAGTGGTGCATGAAACACTCTGGAACAGCTCTGTAAGAATTGTGACCATTCTGCATTGCAAGCTGTGGTCTGCATTGTAAATAACCTAATGAAAAGTGTGCGTCTATGTACTGAGCTAACTCATACAAAGGCCAAAAGTCATGGTGAAATTGTGTTTTTTACTCATCTTCCCTCACCTGCTTGCCAAAACCAAGATGATTGCATGTTATGATATTTTGGCCTTTACAAAATCTGCATGTCAGGCACATTGAACCCTGCCCTTCCCCCTCTCTCTTCTCTTTAAAAGTAGAAGCTTACAGTCCTCTATTGAGGTATGGCATGTGAGTCCTGTTTAACTGACTGGCAATGTTGCTTTGAAAGCTCATGCTCCTTAACCTCTTTTAGAAAGTATGTACCTAGTTTATGAATGGTGATTTATTGTCTTAATGCATTTTATTTTGATAGGAAAGTATTTAGAACAGCTGCTTTTGTTTTTATGCTGGAGCTAGGATACTTGTTTTTATTCTGGTAAGTAATAGGACTAAAGATTCTTATATGCTTTTTGGACAAGTTTGTTTTAAGCACAAGTTCACTGGAATTGCAGTAGCTCATGTTGTAGTGTACTGAAAAATGTTCATTGTATTTGACTTTTAATGGGTGCATCTACACGTAATTCAGACTGCTAAAGCAAGAACTAAGTGACTGTGCAGTAATTGCCAGTGCACAGGTCATTTCTGACCCTACTGAACTGTGCAGTAATGTCGACATCACGTGTTGTACTTGCCCACTCTGTCGCTGTAGCTTAGCATTATGGCAATGTAGTGTCTTGTGTAGATACACCCAATAAGTAATGTTTCACTAGCCATCAACAATTAATATAAATAGTTTCCATTGAACACCTTCTTCTGAGTAGATCAGATCATGACCGAATTAGCTTTAACAGGACCAGGATTTGACCCACGTATACAATGAGAGAGAAGATAAAAGGAATAAGGGAAATATTGAGTTTGTTACTTTTAACATAAAGCTGTACTTTCTTTCTGTCTTTGTAGCCTTCCTTGAATCCAGGTGGAGGACAAGCTTCTGATGTGGTGCTTTTAAACCACTGGAGTGTTAGGAATTATGAAGTACAACGTGGAGATATTGTGTCTTTGGTGTAAGTAATTTCAAATACATTTCAGTACATACATATGTAAAGCTCAAGCCATCAGCTTTATAAGTTTCATCTCTAAAGTGCTAATATATTTTTGGATGTAGGCAACGAAGCTAGACAGAAAATTGATAGGATGAGTCACAAATGCATTACTGTCAATTGGCAATATGAAGATCTTCAAAGGGTTCATTATCATGTGTTTGCTTGAAGGGAGCATAATGCCAAGTATTATGTGGTATTATGTAGATATGTATAAGAACTGCCATGAAAGCAGACATTTGAGGTAAGGTGTTTTGGCTTTATAGCCAAATTAAAATGATCAGTTGAACTATAATTATGGATCTATAGTAGAGTGGGAAAAATACATGGCTTAATGTAGCATTTGAAGAGAGAATCTCAAATCATGTAGTTTTGTGCACATATTTAATTCAGTGAGGAAAACACTTTGTTTTCTTACCATTTAACATTTCACACACTTTTTTTCTGAAGAAGTTCGACTATCACATTAAGTTAAAATAAGATCACAAAAAAAATCATACTTTAAGAACATGTTTTTCAGGGGAAAAACATTTTGTGGATTGCAGTAGGGAGGCTTATCTATCAAGCCAAAAGGTGGCACTGTTTCTCTGTTGAATATATTTAAAAGGATTAGAGGACAAAAACTCCATTTTGGTCTTAATGTAATGTAGAAATGGAATGTCAAAGTGTGCATAACTGACATAATGATATACTACATACTTATAGTACATTCTTGGATGGCTTAAGCTTAAGATTTTTAGTTTTGTAAGTATAATGCATAGTATGTAGACTGCAACAGAACTTGTCTTTGAAAGCTAATTTCCTCTGGACCCTTCTTCATTAGACAGTTTTCATAATGGACCTACTTGTTATGCCTACCTTGCCACTGAGGTAGCAATTAATATAAAATTTTTACTGCCTACTGTAGAAGCAAATGTAAAAATCTGCTTTATGGCTTAGAATCTTTTGGAAACTTTTATTTTTCTAATTCTTTCTGAGCAATTGCAGTTTTTGGCAAATGGGGCATTTGTAAATGTTCTGACTAACGTAGTACGTTAGTATTAGTATGTAGGTCACCTTATATTCTTCCAAATCCATGCTCCAATGATGGACTGGTGAGAGTGAGTGAGTGTGTGCACTTCTACCCAAGTCATGATCTTTAAAAGAGAGTAGATCTGGTTAGTAATTATTGGATAAAATAAAATGTCAGTGAGTTTTGGCTGGGCTCAAGGTAGAAGGAATGGTTATATAGTCATGCTTTTGAAGGTTTTCTGATAACATTTTACCCATCTGCATGGATTACTTGCATTTTGCTAGAGTCCTGTTTTTGAAACTTTCAGCCTTCTAGGTGCTGATTGTCTTCTTGTCCTGTTTGTCCTTTTTTGTCTTATGTTTGACAAGATGGCTTCTATGCTTAGCTAGTGATGAAGAGGATATTCACTCATGCAGAAGAAGTTGCATAATAGCCTCATAGATGGAGTGACCATACGTTCTGGGCTTCTGTAATCTTGTCTTGGCCAGTTGGTCAAAAGTGCCAGAGTGAAGTCCAGCAGGGACATGGAGTGGCATGGTGTACCAGGCAAGCCACCCTGCTCCAGTCTGCCTGCCTTGCTCCTACCCAGTAGCAGCAGTGCCTGCCTGCTTGCCTACCTGGTGCTGCTCTAACCAGCTGGAACCAGACTATAGAAGCCAGGAGTGCCCTGGTTTGCCTAAAACATATAGTCGCTCTACTCATAGAGCTGTGCCAATGTTGTCCCCTAATATCTTAGGCAGGATAGTGAATACTCAGGCTAGTGTATTCAGAAGTCACTCTGAACACAAGTAAAGAGGTAAGCATTAAAAAGAAATTCCTTGTTCTCTTTGAATATTAAAGGATACATTTTCAAGTCAGTTTTGACCTTGGAGTACTTTATGATAAAGAGTTGTTAAAAATGAAATTAAAATCATATGGTGAAGCCAAGCCTTCCTCCAGTTTCCCTCCAAACACTGGAGAAATTTAGATCCTTATGTTGCGACCTGGGTCAATATAAAATGATAAATAGTGAAATATTCAGCTTTTAAAATCATAAGCCTTACCAAAGTTAGCATCCATACAGAAAGAAAAATAAAATAGCGTAGACATATTAGTCATCATGAGACAACTTCTGGTGTGTGAAGCTTTTACTGAATAAACAATATAATTTCTTTTTTCTGTTCATCTTGACTACGCATATGTGGTTTATATGAATAAGTGGTCAGTACATATGCTGCGAGTATGTGTTTTTGTTCTTGCACTGAATGTTTGCTAGTTACAAGCATCTCTGTACTTAATATAAAACTCAGCTTGACTCAGACAAACAGTTATGCATTACTATAAAATGTTGCAAAATGAGTTCTTGCATGTACACCAAGGTGATATTTTGTATCTAGTTTCAGATTAAAGTTGTCATACTGAGAATAACATTAATCTGTAAAATTATAAATTGATACACAACCAAATTCTGTCTTGGGGTGTCGCTCCCATGGGCTTCAATGCTAGCAGTCTCTGAGCAATAGAGGGAATAATTTCATAGCAGATCCTTGTGCAGTTAGGAGGTTTGCAGACCCTAAAAACTTTTATCTTGCATTTGGAAAACCTGATATGAATTTCCCCCATCTCTCCCTACCACCTTTAAGATAATGGAGTTAAAAGAATACTATTTTACATATCAAAGAAAAACCCATTCAGACTTTGTTGTTGAATGTGGGACCATGATATTCCCTGCTGTCTTCTAAAATACATCCTGAATCCAATACCAGTTCAGCCAAACTTTTGAATCTGCAGTGTTTCAATAACAGCATTTTGGACTTCCTGAATTTAGACTGAACTTGAACATTAATAATAAGAGTTCTAATGACAACAGAGTCCTCTTCTGATAATATAAATAGAAGCTAGTGTGATAGATCCACCATTCTGTCATGATGCTTCCTTTGCATCTTTTAACTATATTTTCAATTACGTGAAAATATAAGGGGTTTTTGTTTCATTTTTAAGAAACAATTGTGCAGGTGGTTAAAAGCAAACATAATAATTGAAGTGGGATCAGCTGGGCCAAGATGTGTCCTGGCAATGGTGCACCACTTCACTGGCAATCTACAGGTATCACCTGGGGCCGTTGTCCCTCAGGATTGGATCCCTGCTGTTTCTGTGGCTTCGGGGTCCCATCCTGTGAGGAAACTGTTTCTCGGTGTCACATCTAGTGTTGGGGTGCTGCAGTGACATGCATATGCTATTGAAATTCCTTGCAGAGGGATTTCTGGCGTGTGCATCTGCAAGTGTGGAGGGGGGAAACCCCTATGGGCAAATGCCCCCAGTATGTTATCCCTTTGCAGATATGTGTCCTGGAAATCCTCTTGCAGGACTAGGCCACTGCAGCTCCAGGAGCTCTTGTCCAGGGTGGCTGGAGAGCATGGGCAGTCTTGGGCTGTCTGTACTCTTTCTTCATAAGCAAACTGATATCTGCCATGAGAAAGTAGCACAAACTAGTACTGCAATTTGTTGTGGCCACAGTTTTGAGCATTTGTGTTGCAACAAGGGGCAAGGATGTATGCTTCTGTGGGTTTTATACTGCCATAAAAAATTTTATGGTGGCACAAGGGTGACATCTGTTTGCAGCTGCTAACTTCAGTGCTTAAAATCTAAGATCTTCAGCAGAAATATGAGAGAGAAAGAGAGAGAGAGAAAAAAGTGATATTTATTAATGCCAAAATAGGTCTTGATCCTACAATCGACATTGTAATAAAATCAACTGAGTAGAACTCAAAAGCTCTACTTCACCCAGAGATGTGCTTGCAACAGATGCAACATATCCCAGTTAGTTTTAATTTAGTTAGTTTGAGTATCAACAGCAGTGCAGCTCTGACAGAGGCTGTATGAACCCATCCGGCACCCTAGGTATGTTTAGCCAGCCAAGTGTTGTACAATCCCATATCCTTACTGTAGTAAATACATACCATTATGTATTGCAGAACAGTGGCCTGTTTTCTCATGATTCCTATTAGTACTTCAGAGTTATACAGTGCAATGGAAGGTATCGTGCAGTTTTGTTTAGAAAGATATCTCCAAAGCATGATTTATAAGTTTAACATTTACTTTACTTGTCTTTATTGAAAACCTCTGCTAATGTGAAAATGCTGTCTCCTCTCCCACACACTTTCAAAGCTACTACTATTTTAATTCAGTCTTTAAAAAAAGTTGCTGAAATATAGTTTTGAAATCTTCCCTAATATGTTCCCTTAGAATGAGGTTTTATATGGCTATGGAAGAAAAACAAAGCATTGACTTTATTTTGGAGTGACTAATCTTGACACTATATTATTGTATTTACCCAAATCTAACACACACTTTTTTTCATTGAACATGGGTGGAGAGAAAGCCCCTTGTCTTGGATTTGAGTACAGGGTGGTGAGGTAACAGGCTCCATTTCTGGCTCTGGAATTTGGGTAAATGGTATTTTGAGTATTGCTCAGACTTGTGTATTTAACATATATGAATATAGCACAGTAGCAGATTATTTTACTTTTTTCAGTTCACCAGGAACAGTTGGCTAAGGAACAGTTTAGATTGATATAGATTAAAAAATAAAACTGCTTGCTTCTGAATACTAAACTTAAAATCATTTTTCAAAATGTT
>NW_017729022.1:6437207-6438972 GCF_001723915.1 Gavialis gangeticus
GTTTTATACTGCCATAAAAAATTTTATGGTGGCACAAGGGTGACATCTGTTTGCAGCTGCTAACTTCAGTGCTTAAAATCTAAGATCTTCAGCAGAAATATGAGAGAGAAAGAGAGAGAGAGAAAAAAGTGATATTTATTAATGCCAAAATAGGTCTTGATCCTACAATCGACATTGTAATAAAATCAACTGAGTAGAACTCAAAAGCTCTACTTCACCCAGAGATGTGCTTGCAACAGATGCAACATATCCCAGTTAGTTTTAATTTAGTTAGTTTGAGTATCAACAGCAGTGCAGCTCTGACAGAGGCTGTATGAACCCATCCGGCACCCTAGGTATGTTTAGCCAGCCAAGTGTTGTACAATCCCATATCCTTACTGTAGTAAATACATACCATTATGTATTGCAGAACAGTGGCCTGTTTTCTCATGATTCCTATTAGTACTTCAGAGTTATACAGTGCAATGGAAGGTATCGTGCAGTTTTGTTTAGAAAGATATCTCCAAAGCATGATTTATAAGTTTAACATTTACTTTACTTGTCTTTATTGAAAACCTCTGCTAATGTGAAAATGCTGTCTCCTCTCCCACACACTTTCAAAGCTACTACTATTTTAATTCAGTCTTTAAAAAAAGTTGCTGAAATATAGTTTTGAAATCTTCCCTAATATGTTCCCTTAGAATGAGGTTTTATATGGCTATGGAAGAAAAACAAAGCATTGACTTTATTTTGGAGTGACTAATCTTGACACTATATTATTGTATTTACCCAAATCTAACACACACTTTTTTTCATTGAACATGGGTGGAGAGAAAGCCCCTTGTCTTGGATTTGAGTACAGGGTGGTGAGGTAACAGGCTCCATTTCTGGCTCTGGAATTTGGGTAAATGGTATTTTGAGTATTGCTCAGACTTGTGTATTTAACATATATGAATATAGCACAGTAGCAGATTATTTTACTTTTTTCAGTTCACCAGGAACAGTTGGCTAAGGAACAGTTTAGATTGATATAGATTAAAAAATAAAACTGCTTGCTTCTGAATACTAAACTTAAAATCATTTTTCAAAATGTTGTGTTTATTCTTTGCACATCAAAAATCACACACTTCTTATACTGGATTGCTAGTTGTGGTAAAAATCACAAGCCTTCACGTGCAAATGCAGTATTTTTTTTTAAAAAAAGGGCACACTTGAATTCTAAGTGAGCAATTCTTAGGCAAATGGTGTTATTGCACTCAGTTTTAATTAAGAGGTGGCACAGACATATTAACTGATTGCTGAGGCTATTCTGGCCTCAGATCCAAAATATATTAAACATGTAAAAAATACTAAACAAAACCAAACAGTTTACAAAGGAAGGCCTTATGTAGGCCTTTCACATGATACAGTGGTTTGGCTGGTGAGGCATTGTCACAGTACCAGGGGAGGGTGGGGTGGTGCTATCAGCAGCTGGGTGTTGCTTGCTTCTCTGGCTTTCCAGGCTTCCCTAGCTTGTCAGGCTGACTTCCTAAGTGTTAAGCTTCTTCTGTAGCTATTTATACCTTCTAAATGTTTTTTCCCCTCTTCTTCCATTTGATTGACAAGCCTTCACATATGTATGGTGATGTCACAGGTTCTCACCAATCACCCCCTTACAGCAACTATGTTGCCAATCACTTCCACACAGCAACTATCACCCTGTTACTTCGTTACCCACATTCTGTTTCTCAGTGCTATGTAGGTCATTTAAGTAGACCAACTAGGTAGGTCAGCCCCCCCCCCCCAA
>NW_017729022.1:6439005-6449621 GCF_001723915.1 Gavialis gangeticus
CCCCCCCCCCCAAGCTGCTACGTGCTTGTCACATATCCAGCTAATGGCATCTGTTATGTCCAGGCCTCAAAATGGCATCAGTAATTTCAAGTTCTTAAAATGGTGTTGGTCATGTCAAGTTCTACAGTATGTAACATGAAACTACCCTCGGTATTTGCAGTTTCAAATATTCATGAATGTTGAACCTGCATTTTAAATACACTTTAAACACTTACCGAAGCTCCTTGGGAGTTTTGTGCTTGCTGCAGCCAGGCTCCCACCACCACCATTGGGCTCCTGCCATCACCGTCATGGTCCCACTATTGTTGTTGGAGCCATGCCCCCCACACCTCAGCCGCTGGGGGCACAGCATTCATGAACGCAATGCCCTATTGGTGGATTTCGCTATTTGCGGGGATCATGGGAACGTATCTCCCGCAAATGGTGAGGGTCGCCTGTACCTGTAATCATATACTCGACAGCCGGTAAGCACCCAGATTGGCTGCTAATATGTTTTTAGAGTTGAATGCAGAATGACTGAATTGAAGTGTATAGGACATTAGAATATATACCAAAAAGGGACAATTGTGCCAATACTAGCTAAACGATTTAACTGATTTTGTCCATCTGATTCGTATGATCATATGACCTTTATGGGATTTAGAAAGGGACTTGATAGCATTGATGTAACGTGCTATCTGGAAAGATTCTTAAACAATTAACAAAATAAGCATTCTGTGTTCTAAATTGCTAGAAAATGCTGATAAGTGCTGTTTAGTAGCTGATGTTCCACCTTGTACTATAAGTGGCTGCTTTCAGTAGTGGGTCAGATATTTATAATAGCAATAATTGTTCACGTTGTTTTACATATACTATCTAATTCTAATAGCACCTTTGTGACAGAGGTAGATAGATTTGTATTATAACATCTGTTATTCCAAATATGCTACCTTCATTTTCCAGTTGGGGAATAGGGGGAAGGAGATTAAGGACAAGATCAAAAAAGCACTTGGTTAGTATTTAGGTGCTTAACTTCAAGTCAGCAACGTACTCAAACCTGTTGACACTGGATTTGGACCCAGCACCTATACCTTTGTTTTGGGCAGGCGCAACTTTTAGACTCAAATTGCTTTGAGGCACTGCATACTGCATGAGCATGCTGATGGGGACATGCCCTTGATGTCTATCTTGGCATTTATTAGGGATTTTCCTAAACACCTCAGTGCTCAAGCTCCCTGAAGTGTCCAGTCCAGTAGGTATGCTCAGACCACAGTATTCAGTTGAGCATGAATCAAAAGAGTCATGACCACTTTCATTCAGAATCATAGTCAGAGGAGGTAGAGCTTGGGATATCTACCTTTATATATAATAGTCTAGCAGTTGGAGTACTTAACCTGGGTTCTGTATTCTCAGTCTGATGAGCTTTAAAGCTATATTCCCCACCTCATACCAGAGTGCCCTAAGTGGTCAGCTGGAAGCCAAACTTGACTTAAGAGAACTCTCTCCTTTTATTTCCTGTGATGGGTTAATCAAGGGTTCTAGTTCTTGCCCCTAATGTTGCTTATACATTTGCAGTCAATGCCTGTAATGAAGACTGCATATGCATGCTCTGGAACAGGAACCAGAACCCTGGACTTGCCCTCTTGCAAGGAAGTCCACTCTCACTGGTATATAGAGTTAAACTCTCTTTTGTTTCCCATACATTTTGCATCTTTTATGCTATTGTCTCCACTTCAGTGGGAGAGCTTGAGAGCTCATGTCCCAACCAACCTCTACTCTGGTGGTTAAGGCAGCCCTGGGAAATGGGAGATATGCATTTGAACATATTCAGCCTGAACCTGGGTTTCCTATTTCCTTGATGAACGCTTAAAAATCCATTCATTTCAAGAGAGTGCACCAGCTACTTGTATCCAAAGGCTGATCTGGGCACCAAAAATGTAGGAAGGATTCAGGACTATAAATCCCAATTGTATATAGGCATCTAACTCAGGATGCATCCAAGTCTGGTATAGAAGCCGGATTTCAGATACAGGCTCCTCTTTAGTATTTGCTAGCTTGGGTATCTTTCCATGTAGCCTGCTGGCTGTTGTGAGATTTGGGTGCCAAACTTTAGTTTGTAAATTCTGTGCTCAGTGTCAGATTCCCGGGTTACTTGTTTGTGACGCAGAGGATTCGTGACAAAGCTGGTGTTAGAATTAACACTTTCCTACTCCCTGGGCGTGTCTACACCTGTGCATTTAATGGGCATTAGCCCCATTTAAGGCACACTAAGGGCATGTGTCTACATGTGTGAACCTTTAATGCACTTTAAAAATAGTGATTTTAGGTTATTTGAGTCTAAATTTGATACCTGCATAAAGCAAGTATTAAATTTATGCGTGAATAGCTAAGTTGCATTAGTGAATGTGTAGATATGCTAATGCATGTTAATATGGTGTGTGTCCATTAACTTGGGACTAACTTTAGTGGTCTGAACACCCACGTTAATGAGCCTTAGCATGTGCATGTGTAGACGTGCACCTAAATTGCCTTAATATGTCTTAGGCGAACGCGCATTAAGTTTAGGTAGGTCTAAAAGCACATGTAGACATACCCCCTGTCTCTTAATTCCCTAAATCATTTAGGGATCGCAGGAAGCAGTTTTGTACATCAATATGAGTCTATCAAGCAATTTGGCACTTGTACAAATACAAGTCTTGATTACTATTTAAATAATAAATTCAGTCACCACAGAAATATGTCTTGGTGCAGCCACCCTAAAAGCTCAAAAATCACAAGAACAGTCTCTCAAAAATCATTGACTTCAAAAGAACTCATTTGGGATTCTTTTCATCTTCTGTTTTTTCAGCCTTGGGAGAGTACTTGGATCATATTTTGACTTCTTTCTTGTAGCCACAAGGGCTGAAAACTGAGATTCTTGTGCAGTCACTTGTTTGCAGAAGCTTTAAATGCAACAGTCAGTTTCAAAAGGCTTGTGATATAAAATGTGAAGATTTGACAAAACTGCTATCTTTTCAATAAATTGCAACAGCTATGTAATAGTATGCAGCAAATCTGTATAACTAATTAAGTCAAGAAATTAAGAATTTTGTGGAATTGAAACTATGACTGGATTTTTACTAGGCAGGAGTTAAGCTAAGACACTCTTGGCTTTAATTATATATAGCAAAATAACAGCAATTACCTCTTGCCTTTCAGAGAAAGAGATAAGGTATAAAAAATGGACAATTTTTATTGCTGTAGGAATATATGAATTAGCACACACAAAGGTATTCTGCTTCTGAGTAACAGGCTCACTGAAACAACTGTCACAATTCAGTCTATGAGAATTTTACCTCCTTGTTTGTTTTTTCCTTTTCACATGGGACTGACATGATATAATGTGGTGGTATTTTGGCAAGTCAAAGAGCTTTATAGAATAAATAGAGCTAAAATTGCTTTGTTGTGGCCCAGTTAAGATACAATTAAGAGTTAGGCTTTTGGAAATCTTGCTCATATGCTAAAATTAACCTGGTGATTTTTACGATTTTTTTAGAATATTATTTGGGAAAAAAACTATACAACGTACAGATTCAGTAGTGATTAAGATGTCTAATCTTCTGTAAATATCCATTTACTATACAACGGTACTGATCTGGTTTTAGTTACTTTGCTTGTCAAATATGCAAAACATTTTGTAAAATACTGTAGAAATACCCTCCCCCCAACACGTACACACTGGGGGAGGGGGCAGTTGGCAGGTCTGGGTGGGTTGCAGGGCCAATGGGGGGGATGGCATCCAGTTAGGGGCAGATCAGGAGGTTAAAAATTGCTCAGTTAGGGCTGGGGGAAGGACTAGCATAGCCCTGAGGCTAGTGTGAGTGGCTTGACTTCCCCAGCCCCAGGGCTGTTCTTCAAACAGGTACAGATGTTCGGGAGTTCAGGTTAACCCTTTCCTAGAATGGGGCAACACATCCTCATAGTTAGTGCACCTTGTGAGATGAAGTAATTAAATTGGGTGCACCAGTTTTCGGCTGAATTAAGAGTCCTGAACACCTATGTGATTGGGCATTTAGCTTGACCTGGTTTGGTCGACCTGACTGTGACACCTGTTTGTATCATGTTATGGTTGTCAATAATTTGACTCTTGTAGCTAAGAAATATTTTATAGGTATCTGTAAGATGGGATTTGTTGGGGACCCATATTAAATTGGTATTATGAGCGGCCATTCAGAAAGTTCAGTAGCTAGTAGAAAAACCCAAAATAAACATAAGTTTGGCATTTAAAATCCAGTATGCTGGTTGCATTTTCTGCTTTTATTTTTAATTTTTTTTTCCATCTAAGATGCTGAACAACTTTTTAAGAATACTTTTGCTTCTCCTTTTTTAGTCTGTTTCTTACGGTTCAGCCATTTTTATTTAGGGTCCTATACTTGGTAATCTGTCTTGTGGCATACAGGACACTGCACAAAAGTTGTGGTGACACAGCAGTTATATAATCACTTTACTTTCTGGGCTTTAGTGATCTCAAAGGATCCTTGGTCTATTCTTCAGTTTTTTTGGTTAAAGAAAAAAGATTTCATTATGTCTTTTCTTGATAAAATCACGTGTAATTCTACTTACCTATCTTATCTATGTTATCGTTTTTCTTGTCTCGGATATTGTACTATATATTAAGGTTTTATAACATTGGGCCAAGACAGACTCATTGCACCTTGTGTTTATAAGGTGGGTAATTTTTTTCCCCCCAAGGAATGTGTTCAGGTACTGTACAAAATTTTAGATTTCATTAGAAAATGTTTAGCGGGGATACAAAGGCCTTAAGGGGGGGTGGGGCTTTTTTTGTTATTCTGTGGATACTGAAAAGCTGTAAATGGGAAGGGGGAAAGTTCCAGTTAGAAACTTTCAGGATTTTTTGGTTGTTCTTTTAATGATATAATAATATAGAGTTGTAAATATAGTTGCTTTACAAGTGTCAGTTGGGATTCTTCAAACCAGGAGTTCTAAGTGTATAGATATGCCAAATTAAATGGTATTTAACATTCAAAATGTTGAAGTTGATTATGGATATATACCAACTTGTGTTCCTTAGGACCAGAGTGGTTGCAGTGTAAAGATTATGGAAAGATCATCTTTTATAGTATACCAAGAAAAACTGATAACAACCAGCAAGACTACCGTATTCTATTTAATTTATTTTGATTCTTGTACTTGGCCGGTCATCTTGGCACCTGCTTCCCTTAAAAAAAAAAAAAAAAAAAAAGGTAAATTATCTTTTGTTGAAATGTTTACTAGCTTATTTGTTAGAATGCTAGTACAATGCAGGTCTGTAAATAAAGCACCGTCATTTTCATGGTTAAGCTCCTCTGACTGTCTGAAGCAAACATTGAGCTGCTGCTTAAAGGGAACTAGAATGTAGAAAATCAATAATGATAAAAGAAGGAACTGTCACTCTTCTAGAGCAACATCTATCAGATAAAATGATTAAATCTGCATCAGTCATTTGGTATAATAGAAATAATATAATTGGAAATAGAACTTTGTCATAGGATCAATATCCTTTGCTTCAGAAGTAACACAGAACATTATAGCAACAAGGGACTAGTATCTGTATCCGTCTTCTCTTCCAATGACATTGCTTAAGTAAACTTGTGGGTCTGAGTTTGGATGTCAAAACTTCTGTTTGTGTGCGCGTATGGGGCTCTAGCTTGGAAAAGCACAGGCTCAGGGGTGACCTGATGGCCACCTATGAGTTTATCAGGAGTGACCACCAGTTTTTGGGGGATGTTTGTTCACCAGAGCGCCCCAAGGGATGACGAGGTTGAATGGCTATAAACTACTGCGAGACCGTTTCAGGCTGGACATAAGGAAGAATTTCTTTACTGTCCGAGCCCCCAAGGTCTGGAGTAGCCTGCCATCCGTGGTGGTTCAAGCACCTACATTGAACACCTTCAAAAGTAGATTGGATGCTTATCTTGCTGGGGTCCTATGGCCCCAGCCGACTTCCTGCCCTTCGGGCGGGGGGCTGGACTCGATCTTCTGAGGTCCCTTCCAGTCCTGATGTCTATGAAATCTTTGAAATGAATTAACATTTTGTTGTTATTTTTCAGTAGAATAAGATGGGGTTTTCTCTTCTATCTTTGAGTATCAGTCATGCTATTTTTGAGATACTAGGTCTAAACAGGCTGCAAGTTGATTGAAATATTGCAGATATTAAAGCTATTATTTGATTGGCTGGAAAGCCATCTTGTGAGCATGTTACTCTGGATGACTTACCACCTGATGCTTGACTACAGACTGAAGGTCGTATTGTGTAAAAGAAGCTTAAACTGTCATGGTTTTGAAAGATGTAATTTCTTACCCTTTTAAGTATTTATAATTTAGACTCTAGGAGCTGGTTTTGATTTCAGATGAACCGAACAAGTTAGAAGGTCTTTCGTGCTCTATGTACAGTAAGGAACTAAGTAACACAACAAAAAAACCCAGCAAAACAACAAAAAAAAACCTTATGAAGAACATGTTGGGTGAATTGTTAAAAATGGATACTTCATATTTTTTTTCAAATTTATAGCCACTTTGGTGGCTATAGGTAAGCTAGATCTAGTAAAAATTGTACACTTCATTGCAATGGACAGAGCACACCGTTCCACTCTTAGGCTTTCAACTAGCAGCCAAAATGGGAATGTTAGCAACAGATAGAGGATTTCAAGTATATTTTATATGGGGTATTCAGATTAAAGGCTCAAGCTTTTAAATTGTAGTCCAGTTTTATATAAAACAACAAATATGGTAGGATCTGGATATTTCACAGAGTTTGTTTCTTTGCAGGGTTGGTGATGAGCTTAAAGTGTTTGGAGGACTGCTGCTGTTTGTAGTAAAAGCCAAAACCAAACAGCTTGGCAGCTCTTCTCTAAGTCTGTGACCCCACAAACCACCCAAATACAAATGGGTCTACTGCTCTTATTTTTACATTAAGAAAAAATAACTATGAAGGGAACGTTGCTGCATATTTATATTTCTTAAACCACTGCAAGAGTTTGCAGGATTGAATCGGACCCTCCTTGAATCTGCTAAAGTAGCAGAAAGGGGCAGATAATATGTTTCTGGAGAGAAATTTAATACTATGCTAGTTGAACCCGTGCTTCACTGCAGAAGATTAATTTGATTTTTAAAAACATTTTTTTATAACCTTTTGTCATAATCATTTTCTTCACTTTATGGTTTATGCATCATTGCCTGTTCCAACTTCAAAAGAACTTTAAGACCATCATTTCCATCTGGTTTCTTCTTTTGCATGTAATTGACATTTTTGACATGGGTGAGCTACTAATCCTCCTCACTACCCCCAACCTGGAGGACCAGACCAGAGCCCCTTTAGCCGATGTTTTCATAGTTCTCTGGAGACCTTCATGGCACTTTAACAACATAGCAAACATTATTAGATGCACTGTAACCAGTATTTAGGCACTGTTGAATTTTGAGTGAAGCATTTACTGAATGGCCCTTCATTGTTATATCACTTTGAATTGTGTGAAGGCCAGAGGTGGACAAAATACAGGTCATGGGCTGGATCCGGCCCACCAAGCACTTTCATCTGGCCTGTGGGGCCCCCGAACAAATTTTGTCCTGCCCAGCCCTTCTGCCCATGAGGGTGGGAGCAAGGCACCCACATGTACATGCAGCCCCAAAAATGTACCTTATGCTTGGCTCCCACCCTCGTAGGCAGAAGGGCCCAGTTGGTCAGCATGCAGCTTCTGTGTGGGGCTGCTGTTGCTGCAGTCCCCAGGACCTGCTCATTTCCCCAGTCTCCTGCTGGCTGTGGGCAGCAGGTAGGGAACCAGCGGGAGTGGGGCTGCAGGTGGGAGGGAGCCCGGAGCATGGGGCTGGGGCTGGTGGCAGTATGGGCTTGGGGGGGACGGGGGGCAGCAGCAGTGCAGAGCTGGGGTGGGCAGCATGTGGGTGGAAGGGAGAGTGGGGAGTGTGGGGTTCCCTGCCATGGTGTGCAGCCCTGGTAAGCGGTGGCAGTAGTAGCAGGCAGGGTGCTCATGGCATGTGCAGCTCTGGCCAGCACTGCACATCTCAGTGAAGGGTGCAGCCTCCATGTGGCTCCCTGTATTGTTGGTGCTCCCTGCCACTCATGAGCAGCCCCTGCATTCACACAGCAGGGAGGGAAGTCCCATGTGCTGGAGCTAGGTGCCTTCCCTGCTGGGGATGCGCAACACCAGCAGGGTATTTTGCCCACCCTGTCTTAAAAAGAGTCTTCACAACAGAACATAAATGATGTAGCACTCCTTCTGTCTGGCAAAGATAAGATGTGTCAGTGAAGGGTATCTATAGGGCATAAGCCAGCCTTTGTTTTGTACTTAATAATTTGTTTTCTGGGTGCTGATACACATATAGGGTAGAGTAAAGTATCCTGCCATTTCTACATCTATAAAATGAAAAGCGTATGCATTCTCAAGGCACAACCTCAAATTTGTTTGATTTAATACTTCAATACCTGATTTAAATAGAGAAAAATAAAGCAAACACATTTTACAACTATATTTTATTTGCAAGGTTAAAAGTATAGTAGGATTGTAATAATAGTATTTGGGAAATTTTACTTCATGAAAGTGACAAAATTATTTTATGCAAATCTATACAAATAGCTCTTAGAACTCTCCCAGTTAATATTATTCCTCCTGGCATCCTTTCAGGTATATCACATTGACTTTTCCAACTCCCCTCAATTTCAAAGGTACACTGAAAAGTCTAAATAACATTCACTTGAGCATTGGCAGTTCTGTAAATAATTCTGACATACAGCATTTATGATCCTGCCAAGAACAGAGCCCAGGAATGGATAAATGGAGTATGCAAAATATCTTTAATACAATAGCAGATTTGAGGTTGTGCATGTTATGGATTACACTAATGCTGGTTTCTAATTAAAATAACAATCTTAATTGGTAACTGAAGATAGTTAAATAATTCATTTTTCTTAGTTACTGATGTGTGCTTAGTTTCAATTATTATATGCCATGCTATAATTGACACTAAGATTTTTTTTAATACTGCATTTACTCAAATACAAGATGAGCTATTTCCCCCCAATTGGCATATGGAAAAAAGCCCCTTGTCCTATAATTGCATAGAAGGAAATCTCATTAGATACATATTTGACCATTAAGATGCTGCCAAAAAGCAGCATGTGCTCAGCAATGGAAGCTAACTATGAAGTTGATTAAATGTAGCCAACACTGAGCAACTTATGCACAAGCCCCAAGCCCAGAGACCTTGGAGTTCAGATGCCCCCTAGTTTCATTTTCCTGTAGCCAAAAGGCTGTAAGAGTAAGCTCGAGGGAAAGCCTGGGAGCAGTCTCTGTTACCATAAATTATGTAGCCAAGATCCTGTCATTGGTGCTGAGCTGTGGGTCACCATGGCTTGAAATGCAGTAGTTGACTTTCTTGGGGCAACGCCTAGTGAACTATGTGGTAAGTCACAAACCTTTGACTGTGGACTAATACCATGCATAATTCATACTATGTATAAGTAGCTGCCAAAGTGCTGCTTAAAAGTGTGTATATGAAATACCTGTGCTAAAATTTGTAGCACTTTCAGAAAAAGGTAACATGCATCAATTCTGGATGAACTAAGTGTATGGGTACAGCCATGTTTAATTTCAAGGTTATTGTTTTTTAAATTTGCTCCTCACTTCTCTGTGTTCAGGGAGAGCAGGATCTGATAGTAAGGAGAAGGGGAAGGGGCTGCTAGGAGAAAAAGTTGGACGGAAGCAGAGAACAAAATGGCTACCTGATGCCCAGATTTATTTTCCCTGCTGTAGCAGTGGGAGAGAGACAAATTCAAGGCAAACCTTTAAAAATTAGATTCTATACCTGGAAAATTATAACTAACTTACACATTTTCCATGTATAGAACCTAATTATTGGGGGGCTATCTTATAATCAGAGTCATCTTTTATTCTGGTAACTGCTAATTTATAACAACCTAACTTGATGGCACTGAGTTCAGAGAAGTTTAGCAGTTTGCTATTCACATATTCTGTGTAACCCTATTAATAAAGGGTACGTCTACAGAATATTATTTATATCCTTTTCATGTAGGTCAACCGTGTGATTTCCAGTTTCTTGAGTCTATATCAGTATAACTATACCTGTCTTTTTTGGTATAATTAGTAACAAATTTTCCCATGGAAACAAGGCTTCTGACTGCTACACAGGGTTAAACTAAAGTTCCTATTCTAGGTCAATAATTAGTTTTATTGTAATGAATAACGATGCTTGTGGTTAGTTAAAAAGTATCAAATGACATAATTCAGTTTTAACGGAGATAGTTTTACTTTGGTCCCAACTACCTAGAAATGTTTTATTGTTTATAAAGACAAACGTTCACATGGACATTGTCAAAGTTGGCGTTTAATGATTAATCACTTAAAAAAAAGTCGCAAGAAGATGAATAACAAAATGATCCTATTCGGATGAGAATGCCTTGGAAATAGACATTAACATACAGCTTCCCATCTTTTCTCTTTAATGATAATGCAAACAGCATTAATCATCTAACAATGTAACAAGAGAAAATTTTCTGTTTAGAAAAAGAAGGTGGATATTATTTTCATAGATTCATAGATTAAGGGTCGGAAGGGACCTAGCAG
>NW_017729022.1:6449776-6466433 GCF_001723915.1 Gavialis gangeticus
GCATTGTCGGCCCATGTTCATCTTGGAGTCAATAATGACTCCAAGATCCCTTTCTGCCTCCGTGCTCTTGAGTAAGGAGTTCCCCATTGTGTAAGTGTGCTGCTGGTTCCTACTGCCCAAGTGCAGCACCCTGCACTTGTCCGTGTTAAAACGCATCCTGTTCCTGTTAGCCCACCCCTGTAACCTATCCAGATCCCTCTGCAATCTCGCCCAGAATAAAAGATGTTACCAGAATAAAAGATGACTCTGATTATAAGATAGCCCCCCAATAATTAGGTTCTATACATGGAAAATGTGTAAGTTAGTTATAATTTTCCAGGTATAGAATCTAATTTTGAATTGGAGCTTATATCTAAGTAGCTATGACATAATATATTGAAAAAATGATCAGGTGAGACAAGTGTACTTTGGTGAAAGTACCCTTTTGGGTTATCCATACATGGTAGATGAGATAGGAAGTTATGTCTTGCTTTCTGACAGCAATTGTGGTATCTGGGATACAGCTTATTAAATACACAACCTGGTGTCCTACCATGCAGTTGTGTATCCCAAGTTCTACCCATGCTTGCATATAACTTTTTTGCAACTATTTACTTGGTCTAATAAAATATATCACCTCTACCCAAATAATTCATCTGCCTTTTGTGCTCAGACCAACATGGCTACTGCCTAGATCTCTGAAATACTCTACCCATGTACTTTTTATGAATCTTGACTCACCCAAAGCACTTAAGCATGTACTTAAATTCTACCCGAATCAATTAACGTTAAGGTTGTGTTCATGAAGAGCAGCTTTCTGCATGAACACCTAGTGGCTGTCTCATCAAGTCTCAGCTTTGACATTTAAGTGCAACCAAAACTTTTCACTTTGAAGATTTCTTAATAAGGAGGTGGGAAAAAGGAGATCTTTTCAGTGATTACCCTCTCTTCTCACCAAGCACTTGTCCCTTGACACCTTGGTGTGCATGGTAGAATGTATGTAGAAAGGGTTGTAATTTGCTTCAGCAAGTTTGGAAACTAACATGCAATTATCTCATTTAAGCAATGAAGCATGAACTTTTTAACAAAATACTGAGGTGACTTTAATAGGAAAAAAATAGATTCCTTGAGGAAATGCTATTATAGGAATAGAACTGCTTGTGTGGTTTATCAGTTAAAAAGGGGATTCTCATTATATACCTTTTTTTTAGCTATATGTATTTAGTTAGATCTCTGTTTTCTGTCCAGTCAAAATTCTAAATTGATATTTTGCTACGTAGGACATTTCTTCACACAGTGAGTTCTTTGACAAATGACTTCACACTTTAAATACCTTACAGTCCAACACAGCAGACCTCCTATCTTTTTAGCTTAATAACAAGCTTCCTTTAGGCCAGCAGAGTCAGTTATTTTATGAGTGATCATAAATATTAATTCCAGAATTGTATTCTAGGAACCCTTCAACAAGTTTTACCTATGCTGAGAAAATGATTTCTGCTCGTACATCAAAAGCATTTATTTCAAATTTAATTGGTGTAGTTGAAAGAAAACCATGGGTCAGGAACAGTGCTGAATAAATTGTCAAAGAGAATTGTTTTGCATGTAATAAGCAAGTCTTGGCTTTGTTTTGCATTTTGCCACCCCCTTAGCAAAAGCAAAAACAAGGGAATGGCAAATCATCAGTTTTAAAATGGTAATTAACTTTATCATCACAGTATTTTTCTAGGCAGATTATGATAGCCTCTAGACATGAATGGAGCATTCAGCCTGTTGTTTTTAATGCGAACAACTAGCGCTGGAAACATCCTATACACAAATATATGCAATATGCGTAAAGCAATAGCAGCAAAAATGTAAGCAGTAACATGTTAAATGAAAAATATGTTCATGCAAACCTGAGCAAAATAGGGCTGCATACTTTTACCAGTTTTTATATTAAACCAATCCTTATCTCCCAGCCCGAGTCCTGCGGTTGTGGGGCCTGGGCTGGGAGATCCTTCTCCCCCAGCACCAGCCCCAGGGTCATGGGGCTGGCACCAGGAGATCCTTATCTCTCAGCCTGAGCCCCGCGGTTGTGATACCTGGGCTAAGAGAGCCTTATCTCCCAGCAGCAGCTCCACAGTGGTGGGGCCAGCACTGGGAGATGAGGATCTCCCCACTCTGTTCCTGAGACAAGTCCCAGCCTTGTGATCACGGAGCGGGGATGGGAGCTCACTGCTGGCCGGGCAGGGGGACATTGTCCCTGCACAGGCTGCAGTCGCAGAAGCTGCCTCAGCAACAGGCAGCTCCCAGGGACAGGGAGCAATGTCCTAGCCCCTGTCAGGAGACAGCTATCTTCTTGCCCCTCTTCTAGGACCCAAGGGGAGCTGAGAGCTCCTCCTGGCTGCTGCAAGGGCTCACTGGGATGCTGCAGGGGCTCAAGGGGCTCCTTTCTGTTGCTAGGATCAGCAAATATGCTCCCGTGTATCTGCATACGTGCCTGGGAGAGTTTACTCTTGAGTAGTTTACTCAAAAGTAAACTGCTCTTGGAATATTTGCACATGTAGATCCACCCAGTGTTTACATGTGTTGTCTTTAATTTGCCCTTTTAGGGACGGTATTGTCTTTATTGGAATGAGGATTCTTAGGTTCTCTTCTGATGACATGGTAGTGGTTGTATTCCCAACCATGGACTAGAACCCCTTTGGGATAAGTGCTATCCACATACAAAACAAAAAGATACTGTTTGTCAGAGAAAGCTTTTCAATTCTGTTTAAAATGAGATACAATAAATGAATACAGACCAATAGACAAGTGCAAAGAGATGAGGAGATAGTTTTGGTCAACATAATAGCCAGTGGTTTCAGCATATTAGTGGCTTAATTGTTAAGTATTTTGAAGGTGGTGCAAAGAAAGCAAGCATTTTAGGGATAGTTTTAAGGGAAGATAATGAGGTGTCTTTGCAGATATGTAAGAGGAGCTTCTCCCTAGCATGTGGGGAAGCCTGGGGAAAAGCACAAACTGTATGTTTGCTTATCCCACTTGTTAAACATCCAGGAGATGTTCATTTCATGGGTTGAGGAGGCAGGAGTTAAGCTTTTCATAGTAAATGGAAGATGATGGGAATGGTGGGAATAGGCCATGAAGAGCCTTGGAAAGTGAAGATAAACGGCTTGTTTAATGTTGTAATAGGGAGAGTCAATGGTTAGGTACAAAGACTGGGCTGATATGCTCAAAGCAGTGCTCTAGTTTGTTTGCAGGTTGTTTATCTGGTCAAAACAGGCTGCCACTGTGGAGTAGACATGCCCTAAGATAACCTATGGAAGTGAAGAAGAGGCATGTGTTTTGAAATCTAACTAGTACCTAAGTCCAAGAAAGGTGAGGAAGCTCTCTGTGGCCCTAAGTGTGGCATCTTTGTAAAATTAGGATGCATGGTCTGAGACACTTGCCCTAGTTGGATGATTGGCTGATTTTTAAGACGGGAGGAGAAAGGACTGGTACATAATAGTTTAGCAGTTAAAATGCTTGAAATGAGAGACCTGGGTTCAATTCCCATTTCACACCTGAGGTGACTCGAACCCTTTTCTACCACTTCTCAAGAAGATGTTCCAATCACCAGACTATATTCTAGTTTAGGGACACCTTCCAGGCCTTCTTACTGTAGTGGCCCAGCTTCAGATCAATTAAAGAGTCATGGGGCGAAAAAGAGGGAGCCAACAAGGAGGATGATTGTATTGCAGCGAGGAACTGAGTTGGGAGAGAGTCCTAAGTTCTAGTAACTGATTTTTGGGAATGATTTGTCCTTGAAATACTCACATACCACATGTACCTTTCCCCCAGAACCCACTCTTCAAAATTAAGGTGTCTCTCAGTTCTTTAAGTAAACATTCAATTATATATTCAGGTATTTTGTAGAAAATTTTCTAAGTCTTATGTGTGGTTTAGGGTTTAATCTTGCAATATATTATGGAGAATGCTGAGTGCCCTCTATTTCCTTGACTTAAATGGAAATAGAGAGGTCAGCATCTTTTTTCAGATTTTGAGGCCATAATACATACTTCAGAAGAGTTGGGGGTGGGGCACCAGTGTTGTTGGCAGGTATACCACAAATGAGCTCTGCCACTTCCTAGGGGGCCACTCCAATCCTTTTCCTCTGCGTTGCTTTCTGTCCTGCTACCTGTCCCATCTCTAGTCTGCCACATGCCACATGTACAGGCTGCCTGTGCCACTTTTGACACACTTACTGCAGGTTGGCCTCTCACCTCTGTCTTAGAATTTCACTTGGTTTTTTGCATCACGTTCATTATTTAGTTATGCATAGGTAGGCTGTATTTTTCAGAGACACAAAATGCTAATTTTAAAGACTTTTAGTAACAGAATCTACCTGGCAGAAAGGGACACTTACAAAACCATTTTGATTAATATGAGTGTTTGATGGTTGTTATGTCAATAAAAAAATTGATAGCTATCTCATGCCCTTGTTCATCCATATCAGTCTGTTCTCATTATTCTTAACAAGTTTTGGGGGAAAATGTGACATTTATTAATAACTGAAGAATTTTTATAATGAGATATATGGACTAGAAGAAAAGATAGAAAGTGTTCACTTATAACAGAGATATACCTGGGTGCCCTTTTAGGGCTTCTGTAGTTAACAATGCTTATTTTAAAGCAAATAACAGATACCTAGTGGGCATATAGTTTTTGTGTCGACTAATGTTTTATCTGCTGCTTTAAGGGACAAATTAGTGGCATTTTGAGGGAGAACAATAACTTTGATGTTGTTGAACCTTGGGCAAACGTAATGAGAGAAGTGTGGTCTTTCCATACAAAAAGAAAGTATATTGTCAGCAAGCAGAAGATAATAGCATCCTGTATACCCAGAAGGCCTACTGCAATGTTTGTGTCTGTTTAAGATCCCCTTCACTCACAGAAAAGTCTTATTTTTAAACCGGTGCTGAATATGACCTTAGTAAAGACATTTTGTTGGAACATATTTAAATGCATGGTCAGGCACATTGTGTTCTTGAGTGCTATAGGACATTGACAAGGTTTTTTTTTTTTTTCTCCAGCAGATTTGTATTAGTTTTCACATTTTTCTGAGTTCAGAGGCTTATCAGCTTAACATTAAAATGGAAACTTACATGATAATTTTTCTTCTGTATGCTTAATCAAATAAAGTGTGGCTGAAACCAAGAAAAAAAAGCTTTACTTTTGTCTCATCATCTTAACAGCTTATGGTCAGACTGTCCCAATATTTCTGATTTTTAACTGTCCACACACATCCTGCTGCCCCCTCCACACACACACACTCGCTCTTGCTCTGCTCTCGCTCTCTGAATTTCAGATCACCTTAGCTTGTTGAAACTGTTTTTAGCTATTAACCTAGAAAGAGAGGAGGTCTGCTGTGTTGGACTAGCCTTTGATTCCTTTGTAATATTTTTTGAAGGATATAGGTATTTTAAGTTTGTAATATCATTATTTCAGAGGGGCAGTGTGTAGCCTCTTGAACAAGAAAAATTTTGGGATATAATTGATGTTTATTTACTATTACAAGTTAAAAATCTTAGGATAGCTTTAATAATTTTGTGACTTTAATTTTTCATGGGCTCTCTTTAACCTTCTAAGATGATTCAAGACTTTAAAATGTTTTCTTTTCCATATTTGAGTGGTTTTACTGAATGTTAGCCAAACTTTTAAATAAATAGATATTTGTTGTGTTTACCATCCTAAATTCCATTATTTTTATGGTAAATTGGTGTTTTATGTGCATTCATTAAACTACAGTGACTCATGTCACAACTTGGGGACAAGGATATCTTAGCCCATGTCCTTTTTGTTTAGTCTTTTCTTTTTTTTCTACTAATCCGATGTTTCTCAGCCTCTAGACTCAAGACATCTTTCCAAACCCTTACAAAATTCAATGGCACCCTGTTTAAAAAAAAAAATTAAATGTATTATGGATACTATAATATTTATATTATTATTGTAGTATTAAGTAATATGGTAATAATTGATTAGATCATGGGTTGGCAACATTTTTAGGCAGAGTGCCAAAACCACCCATAACCTTGACTTGTAAAACGTGGGTGTGCCCGGGGCAGACAGTGGGGGAGCTGCAATCTTTGTTGTGACAGCACAGCCCTAGCCCCTTCCCCAAGGTGTAAGTGCCAAGCAAAATGCCTTCATGTACCACACTTTGGCACACATGCTGGGGGTTGCCTATCCCTGGATTAGATGATTCTAATTATATACACCCCATTGCCTGCAACTTGCATCTCCTGCACAGCCAGATTGGAAGGGGCTGTGGCAGGATCATGATCTCTTGCCTCAGCTCTTCCTGGTCTGATCCTGCATGGTATCTCCTGGCAGCAGAGGTGTACAAGGCAGATGGTACGATATTGAGAAGCATGTGTCTGCCTGCATTACAACTGCAAAGGGGCAGTTCTACCAGGAGGCAGCTGCATTAGCCTCCAAGCTGCCATTGTCACCAGGTACCACTGCCCTATGTGCCTGTGTTTTCAGGGGTTACACAGGAGGCAAATAGTACTGAAATAGTTCTAGTAAAGATGGTATGCCTGTCTGCTTAATGTAATTTAGGCAGGTGTGTCTTACTGCTGCAGCTGCTTCTCAGTTCAGGTCCAATGTTTCTTCTGAAAACAGACAGCTTCACTCTGTTGTGGTGTCAGCCATGGTGTTGGCATTGCAGCACCCTGGTTGAGAACCACTGGTCAAATCTGTGATAATGAGGGACTCGGGTTTTCCGTTTCCTATGGAAAAACACAGAAAAATACAGATTTCCCCTTTCAAAGAGAAAAGCCCAGAAAACAGTAAACTTCCCCTTGCAGGCTGTCAGAGTTCCAACCTGCAAGGGGCTGCTTGGGGCTGAAAGGAGCAGGAGAAGGGTGATCAGAGGCATGGGGTGCCATATGCATACTTGCATTGCACATGGCTAGCAATACAGCCAGGCAGCATGGTGAAGACCAGTGCCCACAGCTCCCTGCAGGTAAGTCTGTGGGTGAGGGGAACATAGGCAATGTGTTGGGGTGCGTGGGGAGGACACGTGACCACCCAGATTTGTGCTCACAGTGGGGCATAGGGCTGCAGTCTGGCCAGACTGGCATCAAGCAGGAGCTGCCTCCATAGCTCAGCAGGTGGAAGGGAGTGCTGCAACACCATGGTCACTAAGGTGAGTTGCCCTCTGCCCATCCAGCAGCAGTGGGGTGGGGTATGGCTCGGTGCTGCTGCTGCTGGGAGCCCCACGCCAGCTGTGCTGCTGTGCCCACCAAAGTGTGGCACCATGGTGGCAGCATGGAGTTGTGCCCCCCTACCACTGCTGGGTGGCTGGGAAACCTCACCTTGGCCATGGTAATATGGTGCTCCCAGGGGTGGCGGCAGCACCAAGCCTCTCTGCTTTGCCCGTCTACTCCAGGTCCCACTTGCTGGGCCACAGATGCAGCTCCTACCAAGTGCTGGTCCAGCCAGGCTGCAGGCATGTGCCTTGCTGTGGGTGCAGAAATCATGGGGGACACGTGCCAGGATCCTTGCTGATAACCATGCCCTTCTCTGGCCATCTTGGAAGGATAGCCTTCTGTTACTGAACTTTTAAGGTTTTTTTTCCCTCCTTTAAGTTATCACTGGGGATCCTGGCACATGCCTCACAGATTTCTGCTTTCACAGGAGGGCATGGGGCTGAAGCTTGGCCAGACCGACAACAGGCAGGAGCCGCCTCTGTGGCCCAGTGGGAGGGACGCAGTACAGGAAGGTGGAGTGGGGCAGAGATGCATGGTGCTACCACTGCCAGGAGTTCCATGCCACCATGGCTGCCAAGATGAGGTGACCCCTGCCCACCTGGCAGCAGCAGCGGGGTACAGCTCCACTCCACCACTGTGGCAGTGCTTCACTTTGGTGGCCATAGTGACGCCCTTGGCACGGGGCTCCTAGTGGCAGTGACAGCAGTATTGCTGTGGAGTTGTGCTCCTCCACTACTGGGTGGGCAAGGAGCGTCTTGCCACGGTGGTGTGGTGCTCCCTCCCACCTGCTGGGCTGCAGGAGGAGGTGGTTCCTGCGTGGTGCCGGTCTGGCCAGGCTGCAGCCCTGTGCCCTGCTGTGGGTGCAGAAATGTGTGAGGGATGGGCCCCCATGAGCCCCTGGTACATTGCCTATGCCCCACCCCACCATGCATTGCCTATGCCTCCCACATAGACTTACCATATTTTCACACATACAGCCCGCACCCACGTATAGCCTGCAGCCATGTGTAACCCACGGAAAATTGTGTTTTTGTAAAATACTCCATGTATTCCCTGCATCCCAAGACATGGCCACAAGCACGGGCTCTTCTGGGCTTGCAGGCTCCGTAGGGGAGGGGAGGAATGAGGAGCTGTGAGCTGCGAGCCCTGCTCCCTGCCACTGCCAGCTGCACTCTGCTGGGCATGGCTGCTGGAGCTGGAGCTGGAGCCAGAGCCTGCAGCTCACAGCTCCTCATCCCTCCCCTCCCCTCCCCTGCAGAGCCTGCAAGCCCGTCCCCAGCTGTGGGCTCCAGCTCCAGCTCTGGCGGCTGAGCCCAGCAGAGTGTGGCTGGTAGCAGAGGTGGGGAGCGGGGCTCTGCAGGGGAGGGGAGGGGAGGGATGAGCTGTGAGCTCCGCCACCAGCCGCACTCTGCTGGGCACGGCCGCCAGAGCTGGAGCTGGAGCTTGCAGCTGGGGACAGGCGGGGATAGGCTATGCTGTTCTAAAGACTCTGCATAGCCCGCACCCATCTGTCAAGTTTGTAAAAATGTGTATAGCCCATGGACTATATGTGCAAAAATACGGTACTTGCAGGGGGCTGTGGGAACTGCCGCCACCATGCTCCCTGGCTATATTGCTGGCCCCATGCATGTGTGTGTGCACGTGTACGTGATGCCACCATCTCTGATTGTCCTCCTTCCATTCCCTTCAGCCCCAAGCATCCGATTGCAGGCTGGCCGAGTTCCAATTTACTGGGTTTTTCTTGTTTTAAAGGGGAAAATCCATGATTTTTCCCTTTAAAGGGGAGAATCTGCATTTTTCCATCGGAAACAGAAAACCTGGATCCCTGGTTATCACATTTTCATGCTCTGTGATTGTTTTTGATATTACTGTAGTGGTATTGAAGAATTTATGTATATGCCAGGTAGGATTTTTGAGTTTTCATAAGTATTTTGACAGTATGATACTTGAATCTCTGCATTGTGAAATCTGGACTGGAATGGACTGTGTTGGCAGCTATTTTCCAATCTTCTGTTAAATCCTTTCCACCCTGCTGTATAGCTCTAAAGATAATTTCCAGATTTCTCTCAAAATTATTTGCCCTCAAAATTTAGTCAGCAAGCTCCAATTCAAAATTGTCATACATTTTTGTTCTGTCATTATGTCAGAAGTTGATGTACTATATTTTAAAAATTTTATAACCACATTCCTGATTGTTGGCTTTTAAATATGGCTAATGACACAGCTGCAAAACAAAATAAAATTTCCTTCTAAAACAATTAGTGATGCAATTAGATGTTTCTGAAAATATTTAGATCTTGCAAATGCGTTATTTTTTTTAAGTTCTATTAAGGATTTAAATAAGGTTTATAACTATGTGCAAGACTCAGCAGGGTTTTTCACTTCACAAGATTTGCTCATACAGCAACAGTTAACTACCAAGGGAAATTTAAAGTTGAAGGGACTCTTCATCTCATGATTTGTAAAAGCCCTCCTGGGGTATCATTCTAGAAATTTCTGCCAGTAACCACATTTATCTGTAGTGCATTGCTTGTTTCAGTTGCTATATTCAGATATATGCTGTTTGCTGGAACCCTTGGGGTTCAAAGTCACTGCAAAAGAATATATTCTTTAAGTAGTACTACTAGCCTTAGCAATCATGTGTCAGCCACTGGTAGCCATGCAACATACAGTGAACATTTAGTTGTCTTATTAGTACAAAGTATTTCTTCAGGTTTAAATTGTCTCATCTGTGTATCGTTAATCTATTCGTCTTGGTCCTGCTTATGACCTCTTGATACTAATGCAAGTGCTATGTCATTGGGTCATTAAAGATATTAGTCCAGAGATTTTCCCCTTAGTCTTGCAGAATCATGCAGCTGCAATTGACAGCGGCTAGGACAGAGTGTAAGAACAAAATGATAAAAAAAACCCCATGTCATTATTGGTTTTGTCATAAACTGTATCTTCTAGAAGATAAACCCAGCATAAAAACTACTTTTAAACACTCTAGTGTGAACAGATAGGCTGCTTGTGTTCCCTTAAAGAAGCTGTGACTAGTTACATAGTCTTTGACTGACCTGAATACATGGAGAATCTGAGTACAGGAGAAATATCAAGATGTTGGTTTTATACCCAAAAGGGCCAAAATGCAGCATGAATCCAGTGAACATGCTGAAATCCTTAATTTAAACAGCTGAACCAGCTACTATGGGAATTTACCTCTGTAACTTTTATTGGCCACATCTTCAGTTGGTGTAAATTGGCAGGGTTTCAGTCAAATTTATGTGGCTATGCTGATTCTTCTACCTGCAGAAGATCTGATCCTTTGTTCTTTAGTAAGAGGATCATAGGAAGGTATGGTTGAAAGGGACCTCAAAGGCATCCAGTCCAGCTCCCTGTTCCAAAAAGGAGCATCCCTGACTAAGCCAGCTTAGTCTAGTATCTGTCCAACCTGCTCTTGAAAATTTCCAGGAATAATTATTCCACAACTTGTCTAAGTAGCCTTTTTAATGCTTGACCATCCTCGTAGTCAGAAACTTCCTCCTAATCTCCAATTTAAGTTTCCTTTTCTGCAGATTGAGGCTGTTGCTCCTGGTCCTGTTCCCTACAGTTATAGAGAGAGTTTAAGTACCTGAAGGGCAATTTATAAAGAGAATAGAGACTGATAGACTTTTGTTAAATCCTCCCTCAGTCTTCTATTCTCCAGAGATGATAGTCCTAGTTCTTTTAACCTTCCCTCATAAGTCATATTTCTCAGGCCTATAATTATTTTTGTCACTCTCTTCTGGACTCTTCTCAATCTAAGCACATTGAGGTCTGAGGCCCAAAACTGGACACTCCTCCAGGTGAGTCCTCACCAATGTTGAATAAATTGAAATAAATGCTTGATTTGCAAGACACACCTATTAATATAACCTAGAACGCTGCTGGATTTTTACTTTTTTAACAGTGGCATACCACTCATTCAGCCTGTGGTCTACCATAACCCCCCAGGTCCACTGGTACAGTACTGCAGTCTAGCCTGTCTGTGACAGGGCACTGGGGCACTAAAATTTTTTATTTTATACACTTAAAGAGGAGAGGCTGCCTGAGAAGCGGCCTGCAGCTGTTGAAATGGGATAATTAGGGAGTAACCTGACTGGGAGGGGGCTGGGTTCAAGATGTATAGGTCCAGGGCCTGAGCTGAGTGCCATGGAGAGAGGAGCTCCCAGAAGCAGGGCCACAGCAGGGCTCCTGACAACATATGAACTGGTGTAAGCAGCACTGAGCCCAGGAGCAGGCCAGGCCTTGGAACAGATAGGCCTGGGAACAGGAGCAGCTGAGACCATAGCCTGGAGAGGGGTGGTAGAGAGTGCAAGGCCAGGGGGCCCATAGCTCAGCTAGTGAGTATAACAGCACCTGAGATGGGCAAAATAATCTTGGAACAGATGGGCTTGGGAACAGGGAGGGTGAGAACCTAACTAAAGTACCCAGAGGGTCTTGTGTATCAGCGTTTCCGCATTGAAAAATGGCTGTAGGGGTGCTTTTAACTAAAACTTGTTGACCGAGCTTTAGTTAAAGTACCCCTGCTGCCATTTTTAAGCATGAGGATGCTGATACGTGAGATGCTGGAGTCTGCTGGAGCATGGTAATTATCACATTCCAGCAGACTTGATTAATTGAGTCTGCTCCAATGCTCTGTAATTACAGCGCGTCAGAGCAGCCTTGCTGATTGTGTATAGGTGCCCTAAGACAATGAATGACCAGAAACAAGAACTGCTATCGTCTCCAGGGAACTAATGAGATACAACATTTACATTGCAGCCCTGAGTGAGACAAGATGAGCAGATGAGGGTTAACTGAGGGAAGAGGGTGGAGGTTATGCCTTCGTCTGGAAGGGGAAACTGGCCCAGGACAGACGCATTTATGACATTGGCTTTACAATTAAGAATCGGCTCATCAGTCAATTTATGGAGGTCCCTGTGGGGATTAATAAATGTCTTATGAGTCTCTATCTTAAGTTCAGCAACAACCAGTATGCCACTGTCATCAGTGTCTATGCCCCAATGCTGGATGCTAATGAAGATGATGTCAAAGAACAGTTCTCCAAACTTCACCGTGTTCTGACTAATACTAGTCAGGAGGACAAGGTCATTCTCCTCAGTGACTTCTGTGCCAGAGTTGGACATGACCTTGAACTCTGGAGTGGTACTACTGGGAAGGAAGGAGTAGGAAAAGCCAACCCAATGGCATCCTTGTCCTGGGCAAATGTGTGGAGCACAGTCTTGTTATCATAAACACCATCAGACATTGTGCGCAGATGCCCAACTCTTGACTCTGTAAACAAATCCTCTACTCCAAGTTTATTAATGGCCCGAGATCTTGCAGTGGCCAGAGGAAAGGACACTTTGAAGGCATAGCTTAAGAAAACAGATGCTGACATCAAGGGTTGGGAGGAGCTGGCTGCCAACTGACTCCAATGGTGTTGCAACTTCAGCCAAGCAGTAGCCTATTTCGAGGTAAAGTGTCTTGTCCGCCAAGCAGAGAAGAGAGAGCAGAGAAAGGAAAGGGAGAGGAATCCCAGCCTGCAGCTTATGCTGCCCTGCAAAAAGACCTGCAATTTCTGCAGATGGATCCAGGGCTCGAGGATTTCTTCTCAAGCTCCACCCATGAGCTGTGGTAGAGATCATTCACAAATCAAGGGACTGCTGTTGACGACTATTATGGTTGTGATACTTGCTGACAAATGCAGTATGTTTTGGTGTCCATACCAATTTGGGTAATGGATTTTGTGTAGAGAATAAGTTCTATCTAGCCTTTTATTTTGTAACAGTAATTGTGTATTGGGTAAATTTTTAATTTTTTTTATACACAGTTTGCATTTCAAAACATTTACTTGGTGTGTGGTACAAGAACAGCTCTACAATGTCACATGCATCTATCATACAAGTGTTTAAGTATGACTGCTTATGAAATTGTTCACTGCATATATCCACTGCTTCATTGCATAATGGTCTTTTCCCTGTATGATGAGCACCAAAGTAACGCTCAGCAACTCTGACAGGCCCAAGTGTGACATGTTTTGGAATCCCTATATTTGATATATCTTAGTGTATAGAAAGTTCATCCTCTTTTTGACAAAAGATAATTTAGGTATCCATCTCTTTTCCCTATAAGCTAGGAGAAACTTTTTAGCTTATAGGGAAAATAACTTTTTTATAGAGCTAAATCAAATAATAAAATCAGAACATTTTTAACAGTCACTAAAGAAGACATGCTAAGTAAATTTATTTTGACTTTATTATTTGGTACAATACAAAAATGCTCTATCAAAATTTTAAGTGTCTGTATACAAAACTTAAAATCACATGCATGAAATCCTAGGATGACACAGTCCAATTCTAAAACAATACACAACAAAAAATGCACTCTTTGTGTTGTGCTGATGGTCAGCAAGCAGCTTTCCCATGTATAAACTGTGTTAGGCTAAGGATCTTGAAACTGAATTTACCTAAATGTTCTTTCCCCCCCAAAAAAATTAGAAGAGATTTACATTGAGCAGAAGTTCTTTGAGTTGTTATATATATACATATGTGTGTATGTATATGCGTGTGTATGTTTTATGTGTATACACACACATGGAAAACATGCTTTTTTATTTTAATTCCTTCAAAGATAAATTACTTATTGTGAATCCCTTAGCCAGTGAGAAAGTATGTTATAGGCTAATCAAAGGCAGTGAGAATCTGGTCATTTTCTTTTTGACTTTGGCTATGGGCAGATGTTTAGTTTCTCCAGAGAGTGCACGTGTTTACAGAAGTTTGTAATTTTTCTCCACTTAGGCAGAAAAATAACTTGGGAACAACCCAAGTCAGATGTCTCCAGGAAGAATATCTCTTAGGAGACTGAACGTCTGTACAGGCAGGGGTTCAAAAGAAGCTGCAGAGCCATCCCCTGGAATCGCAGTGAGCTTTGCTCCCTTTATCTGCCACTCCCCCTCTTGTAGGGCCAGGGAGAATATTTGCCAGTCTCAGAATCAGGGAGCACAACACGCCCCCTGAGCGCTTCAGGCTCAAATGCCCGGCATTGAAGGACTTGGGAGGTGTGTTCTGCTCCTGGCTTTTTTAATGTCTCTGGGTCCACTCAGCACTGGCCAGAACCAGGCAACCCACTATCCTGTACCCAGGGAACCTCAGCCTGAACTGCAGGACTTGGGTCCTGGGAAGTGCAGGTTCCTGCCTGGCTGTAAATGGTCTGGACCACAGTGCAGGAAGTTCAGCGTGGAGACCTCTGTGCATAGAACAGGTGCAGACCCAACCTGTCCCTTCCCTAATGTGGCAACCCCTTGTACCCCTTTCATTGACCTGGCAGACCCTTGCTGGGCCTGTAGCACTGTTTTGGGAAGCTGAGCTCCCTGACAACAGGAGACAAGCTCAGAATCTCCTTTGTCAAAGCTTCACTGGAGGGAGGGAGGGAGAGATTTTTGAGTTGGAGTTCTTCAGGGGCATAGTCCTCTGAGGGGAGGCAGTGAGCCAATTAGTGCTGACCTGTGACTTTGCTTATGTCACTGTTGCTGGACAGAAAAAGAAGCCTGCAAAACTCATTGGGATGCAAGCTCTAGCATGAACACTGCATGCCCCTGGAGGCTGGGGGGACAAGGCAAGCTCTTGCAGGCAGCGGTGGTGCTGTTGGTAGCTGCAGCGTGGTGACGGTGAGCAGTGACCTCCTGGAGGTGGCCACAGTGCTGTCAGCAGTACGGGGTGGTGAGCACTGACCAGTGGTCAGCAACCACCCGCAGATGCCATTGCCAGCATCAGCGTTGGCCAGTGGTGATCGGGGATCACCTGCAGACACCACTGGAGGTGGCAGTGGTGAGGGGGGTGGGGGTGGTGAGTGGCGACTGCCTGCGGGCACCACCAGCAGTGCCAGCAGCGCTTTTTCCAGGGGTTGCACTGCCAATCTCAGGGGGTGCATGTGCACCGCTACAAGTCACCAATGAGTTCTAGGAAACCCTAGTAGCTCAGGGGCAGCACCGCAGGCTCTTTGCTTGAACTTCCATACAGGGAAGTTTTACTTTCAGGAAAACAAATCTGGAGGATTTCTCTTGAATGATTTGAACATGTGTACACAGCCTTTGTACATAGAATAAAGTTGCTGTCATAGGCTGCATCCAGACGAGCCTGTTCCTCAGCAACAAGTAGCAGTGACCCACTTTGCGCTGCAGTTACTTGTCTCTGGGGAATGCCTGTGACTCGCGTTTTGGCATGTGGCAAGTTACCCTGGGGGTGGTAGGGGAGGCTGGGGCCAGCACTGGGATGACCCCAACATCCTTATTTTGGGTCTTGGGGGCCTCCAGGGGCTGCAGCAGTGGCGATCCTGCTGGGAGGAGCTTGGCTGGCAGCTGCAGTGCGGCTCCAGGCAGCTCTGTTCCACTTTTCAGTAGCACGCACTGCCTGTGCGTGCGCTGTTCTGCTTTTTTTTTCCCATGGGTTTTTTTGACCCCTGGATATCCAGGGGTCAAGAAAACCTGTGGGGGAAAAAAAAGCAGTGCATACTTGGGCAGTGCACCCTTGCAGCGTGGAGAACACCTGACTGCAGTATGTAGTGCTGCAGACATGTTTGAAAGTAGCCGTAGACTATCTCTGTGCAAACTCTGGTTTTGGAATTATTCCAAATATAGAAATTCCCTAATATAGAAAAGGAAACTAGGCATGAGTTTGTAATGCAGTGGTGGGCAGTAATGCTTGTTTTTGTTTTGTTTTATTTTTAAACTTGCACATTCACAGGCATAACTTCACAGCAGGAAGGTAAGAGACTTTGACCTAGTTCTGTCTCTAGAGTATTTCATTTGGAAACATACTAATAAGCAGAAATGAGCTCACAGAGGCATAGGAAAAAGTGATCACAACACTTGCATAAGAGGAAAATTTAAAGAAACTGAGTATGTTTCCCTCTATCGCTTATCTCTTAATGTTCATAGTGTATCTGGATCGTGGTCCAGCTCAAGTTCTGTGGAAAACAGAGGTAATGAAAACGGATAATGAAAAGTAGAAACTTCAGCTTCTCCATTACTGCCTGTGCCAAAGGCATAACTGGATCCCTGTGTGCCATGGGTGGCAATGATGCATAGGGCACTGTCAGTGGCTGTGTTGCTGGCGATGTGATGGTGGCTCAGCTAGCATTATAACTGCTATCATTTCCCCTCTTCCTTGGCCCCAGTAGGCATTACAGGCTGATGTCTTGGTCACCCCGCTTTGTTATGCCACGGCCCTGTGTCTCCTTCCCTTGTGATCAACACTGCATTTGGCCCTACCTAAACGTTATAGCAGAGAAACACTTTGAGGGTTCTGCTGGGTCCTCCAATCCAGTCCTGTTCTCTGCTTCCTTGCATTAGGTTAATCTAGGAGCATCAGTACAATTTTTCACAGCTGACTCATGCAGGACAGCTGTATTCTTGCTGTACCCTGCTACTTTCAGGGGTAATG
>NW_017729022.1:6466453-6473303 GCF_001723915.1 Gavialis gangeticus
GCTACTTTCAGGGGTAATGTAAGGGTATTGCAAACCATGCAGTTGCCCTGGGGTCACAATATCATTGTGGTTTTGTCAATTTATTTCACAGGATACCTAAACGGTAAACTTTCCACTGCCTGTATCAGTTAATTTTCTGATTATTGGCATGCAGTTTTTATTATCTTTTTGATCTTCTTAATCTACTTCAAATAATACTTTTTCCTCTCTCTGTGGTAGGCTAACACATCTCTTTAAAACTTATCTAGCAAGTACTTCTGTTTGTGATTCTTCCTGTGTCTGGTGCTTTTATTTATTTAATTTGTTTTATATAAAGACAAAAAAAATCTCAAGAGGTGCTTCTAAACTAATCTTATCATTAAATAATTACTATGCTATCCACTATCTGTATTGTGATAGTGGTTATGTACAGATGTTCAGTTTTTACTGGGAGAATTTCTGTTCTCCCCATAGAAACCAGAACTGTAGAGATGTTCAGGCTCTTTCTACCAAAATAAAAATGACTACTCAGAGACAAAAATTAACTCTGGAATAACCAGAATTAAGTCTCTCCTGGGAGAGTTTCTCTGAAAAGACTGAATGTCTGTATGCTTTCTCCCCCTCCTCAGATGCACTGGGTGTTGGCTGTAGCCAAAGCTGGGGATTTTGACTGGGGTGTGCCAGTGCTCTTGCTGGGTCTTAAAGCTGGAGGTTCCTGGACAGAGGTTCTTGCCCCTGTGCTCAGGGTCAAGCCAATTTGCCATATTGGGGTCAGTAAGGAATTTTACCCTATGATCAGACTGGTATGGACTGTGGGGATTTTTGCCTTCCTGTGTAGCATGTGACATGGCTCTGTACCTGGGATCTCTTTACCATATATTAAAAATTTTACAGCAGCAGGATGTTAGCTGCCATGGTCCCCTGCTTTACCTGTGACAGGTTAGAGAATTATGCCTTGTGTTGTGTCAGAGTTGACTGTGGAGTTCTGCTAAGAAATTGATAAAAGTTTTATATAAGATGGCTTGGATAGGGATAATCCTGTCTCTGGAAGGGGGATATACTCGATGACCTGTGGAGGTCCCTTCCAGCCCTACTTCTCTGATTAAGGCTCGATGACTAGGGAGTTACTGGAATTGTGCTGGAAGTGCACCGCGCAGCAGCTGCTTTAGTTTTGCAGTTTTCCCTGAATGCCCGTCTACTCCCATTGCTGATGGGCAGAAGGGCCCTGCTGCCTGCCGCTTGCTCCTGTTTGGTGAGGAGATGAAAACCATGGTTTTAAGAATGTGGTGAATTGCCTCCTAGCAAGTCAGCAGCAAACAGTTGGGCCACTGGGAACACCCCCCCCCCACCCCCAGGGGAGACATGGGGGGGCATGTGCCCCCCCCGAATTTATGTGCAGGGTAGAGGTGGGCTGCCCACTGTGGGCTCGGTGCTCTCTGCCCTGCTGCCTTTGCTCTGGAAGCTGCGCACTTGCCACGTGTCACCTGCCCATCCAGTGGCAGTGGGGGTGGTGAGTTGTGCCTCCCACTGCTGGGAGGGCAGGGGATGCATAGGACTTCTGAGGCAAGGGCAGCAGGGTGGAGAGCCCCAAGTCTACAGTGGGCTGCTTGCATCCACCCTCGCCTTGCTCATTTCTGCTCCTAAAAGTGTGTCTGTGCTTAAACATGGTGGTGGCTGCTCATTAGACGAGATTTAGCTCAAGCGCCCCTGCCGCTATTTTTAAACACCAGGACGCTGATGCCCTGGACAAGCCACCCACATCTCTATCCAGCTCTCTGCCCTGGGGTCCCATTCACCACCCTGGATGGGTAGTGCCCCCAGCCCCAGCCTGCCCCTGCTCCTGCCCCACTCCCTCCCTCACTGTGGGGGCCTCAATCTGTCCTCTCATGCCCCTTCCCTTCCACAGACTTACTTTTAGGGAGTTTTTCATCATGTTGCCCAGCTATAGTCCTGTAAATCGTTTATCAGATCAGTATCAACCAATATGTCTGATGAATAATAGGCTATAGGTATTGGCCAAGAAAATCTTTATTGGTGTACCCCTACTGGTTATTATTAAATGCTCTGACTGGTGCATTAACCCAGCACTTAGTGTTCTTGAGTTGGGGAGGAGTGTGTTAAAATGGGATTTTGTTTACTTTAGCATTTTACTTTGCTTTTTGGTATAAGGAAAAGTCACTTTTTCACTTTCTTGTAGTTTTGCTGTAATATTTTAAAGTTAGGCTGGTGAACAAAGGCCAAAAATAACATTAGGCCTAGTAAGACGATGGACAGCTAGTGGAAGAAGAACCAGTACTGCTACTTGACTAAAAGTCTGAGCCATGGAAGTAGCCAGACAGGTAGTCTGCAAATTTACAGTAAGTAGTATGTAAGCTACATATATAACAAGCACCTGAAACTCGATTAGATTGCTCTGGTCTCTGAATTCCTTACAGCTTTTAAACAATTATTTTAATCTTATATGTACACAACTGCTTATGTTCCAGAAGGTGAGTGTATTACCTTCCATATTTACCATGAAAAGTTTCCTACCTAAATTCTTCAACTTGCAGAACTTTTTTTTTGTCATAAATAAAAAAAGACATTAGTTTAGTTTTCCTTTAAACTAAACATGCTTGAAGTAATAGGTAGAATTTTCTCTTATTTCTTGCATGCATCTGGTTCACAGTAAAAATGAAACTTTTAAATAAAAAATATTTTTAGTATTCTATGAACAAATTGCAGTTATCTAATCTATGAACAAATTGCTGCTTGAGGGTACTTTTAGTAAAAGTTTCTCACACTTTTTCCAGAAATTTTCCACCACTAGAAATGGAACGTTTGTACATGACCTAACAGTGAGTCAGGATGGACTGGAATGATTCATCCTGGTGACCTGCTTTCTTCTCACCTCAGTAACATTTTTCTGTGAGCCCATTACCTATTTCTTTCTGGCTGACTGCATGTCACTCAGCCAGAGAATGAATTACTCCCACGTTCAGGTGTTAGTTTTCCTTTTTGAGATTGCTCAGCGAAGTTTTTCAAATTACTTCCCAGAACATGAATGACAAATATAGCTAAGTTGTTGTGGAGAAACTGGTTGGAAAGCAGGGTGGGGGTCAGAAGGAGTACAGCCCATTTTAAGATTTTTGTCACTGTAGGAGAGACTTTTCTCAAGTGGCGCACAGTTGTCTACATAGAGGTCCTGAGGAAAGGTAATTTAATTCATTTAAAGCATTTCAGTTAAACCTCACCAAATGCCAGTTTGGGCAGGTTTATTCAGAATTAACATGGACTCAATTTAGTTTATCTGAATTCACTTAAAGCAAATTTTGGGAGAGACGTATTTAAAATTTGGCTCATAAATGTCACATTTCTCAGTGTCTCAAGCAGATGTCCCTAAATACTGGATATAACATGCCTTGTTTTACTATGATTTTGTCATATTAATAAATGCATAATGTTCCAAATCGAGTTATGCTAAACCAATCTAAGATGACTAATTTTGAATGAATGTGTACTGTATAGGATTTTCATGAGATTTATTATATCTGCTTCAAAGTCAGCTACCTGTGAATTTGGATTAATTTTTCAAGTATTTCCATATAAACAAGTCCTAAGAAATTGGACTGAAACTGAAATAACATGAATCATTTCGTTAGTATTTCTAAATGAAATTATGTTTTTCAGGCAGTTTGGTTCTGGGTAGGTCAGGGCAGTGGGAAACGATAGTGGGAGCTAGGTGTCTAGGGATTTAGCCTCCTATAGATCTGAAGAGATGGGCAGTCTGCACTAGCCACCTAACCCAGAGAGCTGGCTTGTCTGTCTAGAAGGTAACCAGGTATTCCTTAGGAGTCAGGGAGGTGGGGACTTGGGAACCAGCCAGTCTGTCCATATGCCTGTTTTTTTTTACTGAAAACTGGCACAGAACAGACATTTTTCTATGGAAAACTTAATATGTAATGTTGGAAAATATTTCACTGGCTCTAATTTCTGGTACTGCTCTTATGTCCTTATGTCACAGAAAGCAATATATCCCTTTCTACTGACTTATGACAAAATTATTTCATCTCCTTAGGGTCAGAAGTGAGAGGTCCAGATAAAATAAAGATATGATGCAATTAAACTGCTGTTACTGACTTACATACAACAATTCAGTGAATCTGTAGAGTCTGTTGCAGTCTCTACTGCTTTAATTTTGTAAGCAAAGCGCTCTTTTGGAAATGTGGCATAACTCTGAGGAATGTTATTATGCTCCTGATTCAGCTGCAACAATGAATGACATAAGTCAAGCCAAAAGAAGCCCTGTCCTTGTCAGCAGAGCTGGGGTGTTGCCAGCAGAAATATGTCAACTACTATGATCTTTTTAAAATCCTAGTCAGCATACCTATGCTGGCAAAACTTTGAGCTATGCATTTGACTTTAGACTTGTGTCTCAGTGTCTTCTAAAATGAGATATTCTAGTAATGTGATATGTGAAGATTTCATAATAAACCATTTTATTGTTTGTTTGAGATATGAGCGCTGTGCCTATTCGGTCCCAGGGGATCAGGGCAGTTCATCACCTTGAGGAGGCAGGAAAACAGGTGCTACCTGCAGCAAGCTCTGATCAGTGCACAAAGCCCACCTGGTCCTAATGAGGCGATCAGAGCATCCCGGTCTCTTAGAGTCATAGACAATAGGCCCCACAGCCTTTAAAACCTAGGCCCAGCCTGTAGTATTGTGTCCGGGCAAAGACTGAAATTCCTGACCTCTGCCTGGTTTCTTGCTCTGTCTTATCTGATCTCTGGTTTCAACTCCTGGGTCCTGATTCCAGTCCTGACATCTGGCATATACTAACAGAAATCAGAAAGCTTTGGCTTCTGATTTCTTGGCATACCCTGACTCTGGCTTGGCTCTTGATTTCAGCTCTGATCCTGGGTCTCTGGGAAGCCAGCTCCTGGATTTTATCAGTCTCTCAGAAGACCACCGCTGATTGCCTGTGCTCTGATCCATAAAATTAACTGAACTTGTTCAAAGAGAAATTTCTATTGAAGATTACTGGCAGGGTCATTTACCAATGTCTGTTGCCTAAATCACTTGATAGACAATGTCTCCCTCCCTCCTGCAGGAGTAATTATCAACTTTCTCTGACTAGGCATAGACATTCAAAAAGCCTGAGGCAGAATTGATCTAAGTTGCATAGTTTTCGGTAAGTGGTGTAGTTTAGATTGGTAGTGAACAGAACACACATTCACCTTTTTGCGGGAGGGAGGGCGGGCAAATCTTAAACTGGGTTCTGCCATTTTTAAACCGGTATATGTTTGCCTGACTTCTGTTCTGAACAGATATAGATTGGTTTCTGATAATTTATATGAGTAAAAGTGTAATTTCAGTACTTGGCCATACTCTCATTCCCTCCCCACCCTGTTCACACAAAATCCCAGGATTTTCTAATGAAAGAGTCTGAGAATTTTCCTTAAAATGATACTCTCTTTTTTTGGTTTTAAAAAGTGACATAAAAATAAAATTAAAGAGAAACCACACCAATGGGGGTCTTAAAGTTACCAGGTGTTTTTCATTGTGTCATGAGAAATCATCTGTTTAATGAGTACACTAAATAGGTGAAGTTGGCTGTCTTTCAGACTGTTCTTGGGCTCAGACTTGAGGGCTTTTTTTTCAAGTTGTTAAGTTGATAAACCACATGGGGAAAAAAGGTCATAACTTAATGAATGACCCCTTGGATCACAGATGCTGACAAAATGAAGTGTAGCGTTTTAAATTGGCAGGCTGCTGTTATCATGATAACAGAGCCCATTAAAGTCACACAAGAGAGCAAAACTTATTTTGTAGCTAAGCTGTGACTTTTTCATGGTTTCATTGTAAACATGACAAAATTTATGGTTGGCATTAATGATATTAAGTTGACAGAATTAAAGTCACTGTTTATTGATACAGTTCGGTAACTTGATTTAATTAGTTTCTCACTGCGCTGATCTAAGAGGGATTTGAAGCAGTATTTTATTATGTTAGGGGTTTAAAGAAGAACTTTTTTTCCCATTGGTTATAAAATGAATTAAACATTTTATTTAAAAGTATAAGTGTCTAGTTAAATGCTTTGTCATTTAGTATGTTTAGGTTGTTGAACTGTATTGTTGAACTGTATTAGGCGACTGTGGCATTGATGCCTACACAGTTGGATGGGTAAAAAATTGGCTGATGGAGAGCACCCAGAGAGTAGTGGTGGACGGGTCGTACTCAACCTGGAGAGATGTGAGCCGTGGGATCCCCCAGGGCTCAGTCCTCAGGCCTGCACTGCTTAACATCTTCATCAGCGACTTGGATGAGGGGGTTGAAAGCACATTGTCCAAGTTTGCTGATGACACTAAGATGTGGGGTGAGGTGGACACACTTGAAGGGAGAGAGAGGCTGCAACTAGATGTAGACAGACTACAGAAGTGGGCAGATGAGACTAGGATGGGGTTCAACATAGACAGATGCAGAGTGCTGCAACTTGGGAGAAGGAATCCACAGCATACATACAGGCTGGGGAGTTCCCCTCTTGAAAGCACAGAGGCGGAAAGGGATTTTGGAGTCATTACTGACTCAAGATGAACTTGAACCGCTGATGCCAGGCCGCAGGTATGACAGCCATACCTTGTCATTCATCCAAAGATGCATCTCAAGCCGGTCCAGAAAGGTGATACTCCCCCTCTATGCAACTTTGGTCAGGCCGCAGTTGGAGTACTGCGTCCAGTACTGGGCACCACACTTTAAAAAGGATGCGGCCAGCCTGGAGAGAGTTCAGAGGAGGGCCACCTGCTTGGTGAGAGGGCAGCAGGACAGGCCCTATGAGGAGAGACTGAGGGACCTGAATCTGTTCAGCCTCAGCAAGAGGAGGCTAAGGGGGGAC
>NW_017729022.1:6478303-6479100 GCF_001723915.1 Gavialis gangeticus
TTGATTCCTGCCTGTGGCAGGGGGTCAGGCTAGATGATCTGTTCAGGTCCCTCCTGACCCTAGCTACTACGAAACTATGGAGACTGGACAGGCCCCCTGTACAATCTCAGAATGTAGGGAGCACAAAGGTGATTAAACCCTAAGTACAGGAAAAGAGTAGCTGAGAAATGGCTCCAGTGAATCAGTGGCAGTCAGACGTACATCCTGACTGCTTAATCTTGACCGTGCGCCATTTCCGTACAAAACTTCCATAGACTGTTGAGGTCTGAGACTGGTAGATGAAATTTAATACACTCGTCATTTGGTATGTCCTGTATGTACCTTGGGTAGATGCAACGAACATAGTGTAAATACTCAATAGCTTATACACATTTATGTTAAAAATATGACCTGAAAAAGAATATTTTTTTATATACAAGCTTGTTTAATTCTGTCCCAACTCTACAGTTGCTCCAATAAATGGTATCACCCTAAGAAATCCTTGCCTCTCTGTTAAAATATATGCGTAGATGTTTGCCTAGGCAGATTTCATGAGCCCAGAATTAGCCATATTGAGGCCTGTTTTGAAATTTAGGCTGTGATGTGATGTTTAACTATTTACTGGGGTTTTTTGACATGATGGATTTTTATTGGATTTGATTTTATGATGGCTGCAAAATATCTGGTTCATTACGTGGTTGTGGACAGACTTTTTTTGTATATGTGCTTAACCAAAGAAATAGTCTTGAAGAATGTGCAGTGTAAGTTTGAAAACAAAATGAGTGTTATAGCCATGATGGTCCAGGAAATCTGTAAAA
>NW_017729022.1:6484100-6496177 GCF_001723915.1 Gavialis gangeticus
ATCAAAGAGCTGGCTGATGGCAGCTATGGATGCGTTCCAGCCTAACGAGACCAGTCCTTTTTAGCTCTGCCCATCTTGCCAGCACAGTGCAAACAGGTTGGCTCCTGGAAAGAGAGAGAGGTAATGGGAGAGAAGGGGAAAATGGAGATGCCCGTAGAGCCTTTGGTATATTTGGGAGAAATGTTGGACAAGCTTTCAGGAACAAAGTGCCGTTCTTTAGTGTTCTCAGAAGCCCAACACTAGGACAGATCTCTCTGCATTGTTCCAGCAAAGTTGTAAATCCCAATGCTTCATTTGAAGAGATGGAGAAATGTGATCAGGACTGTATGGAGCAGTTTTGACAGGTGAATAAATGTATCAGTTTGAACTTCAGCTGCTGCTTAGTCTGTTGCCAGTAGAGCCAGGACCAGGTCAGTAGAGCCACATCCCAGTCCACGTTCCTTTTTAATTCTCCCTCACTTGTTGTCTACCTTCTACTATATTGGCTAGCCTGTGTGGGACTATTGATCATGTTACTGCTGTGTAAAATATAGTAAGGATTTCATGGTAACCTTTTTACATATGTAAGCATTACCTGGAGAAGGCTGGCAAAAATGTAGTAATGGACACCAGACTTACAGAGCCAAGGCATTTGAGCATTTAAATGAAGTAAAGTGAAATATGGGCCTGTGAAGTGAACGTAGGAATTGATAAATTGAAAACTAGAGGACAATTGATGAAGGAAAATTAGAAAGACTTCATGAAATGACTAATGGTATAAATTTTGGGGGATGCCAAAGTTATACAAGGCCAGTGTTCCATTAAATCTGGTAATTGCTTATAATGGCATTGCCTTATGTGAAACTTAAAACTACTTGACAGAGATTTTGCTTGGTGTAATGGCATTGTCAGCAAAAAACCAGCCATTCTGTAGAGAAAAGTGCATGCTACATTATTCTGCTGTACTGGGACTCCAGAATGAAAGTCAAAATATGTAACACTTTTAAAATATAGAATAATTTGATGCTTGGAAACCTGAAAGGTTTAAAATGTATAGTCATCAAACATAGCATAAGAAAATGAGAGAGAGTAATATAGAATTGAATTTGAATTGTGCTACTGTTTTTTATGCAGGGGAAGGGTGAAAGGGTGGGATATCCTATGTCTGAAAATAAATGTTTTAGGTTTTATCATATTTACAGTAGTTTACATAGAATGAAGAATTATTTGACTGATGATGTCAGAGGGCTTCCAATTGCAAATCCAGTGGCAGTTCCCCTCACCCCCTTGGACCTTTGGGGTAAAATCCTTGTGAATCCGAAGTCAACACAAATACTGCTTTTGAAGTCAATAGGGCAGGATTTGCCTGATGGTGTGCATTTAATCTAGGGTGTGGCCAAAGATGAACCAAGAGACAGGTCTTCCAATTTTGTTGACGTTATCCTGAAACATGATTATTCATTTCCCTAACCTCCCTCCCTTTATTGATTTAAAAAGTCACCTCTATGCTAGTAAAATTTGACTTAAAAATGAATTACAGTAGCTCAGGTTAAATAGGTTGACAAAGATGGAGAAGAGTTCAGAGACTGAAGTGGCACATTTGGTAGGCATACAGATTAGGTGCTATGAGGGCTGTCCCCAGAGTGAAGAGTTTTTTATAACCGTTGTATGGTCATTGAGAAATAACCATGCAGCTATAAGAAAATTGAGTTCCCTTTAGTCAGTCAGAGTGCAAAATACCGTATAATTGAGAAATAAGTGTATGGTTATGGGTCACTAACTACAGCATCCTTTCTTGCAGGCTCAGGCAGTTCTGATAAAAGTGCAACATACTGGTTATATATGTAAATATGAACGAAGTGATGAAAATACTACTTATTTCAATTTTAAAATAATATACCAAATTATTACTCAACAGTTGTATTAGGTTACTTGCATATGATGTGCACCCTTTTCCCAAAAGCTAATTGCAGGAAATTGGGGTGCATCTTAAGGAAAGGAGAGAAGTGGACAGTCTGATCCTGTGGGAGTCAAACTGTCCAGCCCCTCTTTGAGCTGGGTGGGTAGCTAGCTGAGGCAGCTGAGGGCGCACGCAGCTTGAGAACCAAGGCTAGGCAGTTAGGCAGGGTGGTGTTAACTGAGAGCCTCATCCTGCTGGAGCTAAACTGTCTAGTCTCGCTTCGCAAGCCAGGTAGGCACTGAATCCTGCACTATGGGGTTAACACAGCTGTGGGTTCCCCCTCCCCCACATTGCAGCTACCTGGTGAAAATACTGTGCTTGCCATCGTTTTTCTCTCTGTTTTGCCTTCTAAAAACAAGTTGTGTGTTTTACTAGCTGGTGTGGGGTATGCAAGGAAAATATGGTATGTGAACAATCCAGTTGGAAAGTAGTCGCCAGGACAATTCCATATTTTCTTGCATTCCCAAATAAGATATGCAATTAGTTTTTGCAAGGCAGAATGTAGAAAAGAAAGATTTTTTTCTAGCCGTGGCTGACTGTTTGACATAGTGTAAGTTCTCTTAGAAACAGTGTCCAGGAAGTGTGGCATCTGAGGAACCAGTGAGACGGCATGAACTTCCTAGTGTGGCAGGACAGCAGTGGGGCTTTCAAGGGCCTGAGACTGGTAGATGAAATTTAATACACTCTTTATTTGGACCCTTTCAAAGGCCATTGATTCATTGGAGCCATTTCTCGGCTATTCTATTCTTCATTTGGACCCTTGCAAGGGCACTACCAAAACTTACTTCTTTACTGGAAACAGCTCTTTTATATATACCACAAACCTCATCAAACTACCACAAACTGCATGTCATAACTTATTTGCCCTGAGTCAGCTCAGTTGGTACTGGCCAATAGCTACTGCATATTCCTTAGTGGCTGTGAGAGGGTTAGCACTTGACTCTGCCTCTGCTTATTGCTTCTAGTCCAAACCCCTACTCAAAGCAGGACCATCCCCAACTAGATCATCCCAGTCAAGGCTTTGTCTATCTGGGTCTTAAAAAACTCCAAGGAATGAGAGTTCACAACCTCTCTGGGTAACCTGTTCCAGTGTTTTACTACCCTCCTAGTGAGAAAGTTCTGACTAATATCTAACCTAAACTTCCCTTGCTGCAGCTTAAGGCTGTTACTCTTTGCTTTGTCATCTGCCACCCCTGAGAACACTACTCCGTCCTCTTTTGAACCCCTCTTCAGGTAGTTGAAGGCTGCTATTAAATCCTCCCCTCTGTCTTCTCTTCTTTAGACTAAATAAGCCAGTTCCCTTAGCTTCTCTTCATAAGTAATGTCCCCCAGCCCCCTCACCATTTGTGCTGCCCTCTGCTGGACTCCCTCCAATTTGTCTATATCCTTTCTGTAGTGGGGGGCCCAAAACTGGACAGAGTACTCCAGATGTGGCCTCACCAGTGCTGAATAGATAGAAATAATCACTTCCCTTGATCTGCTGGCAGCATGCCTACCAGTGCAGCCCAGTATGCCATTAGCTCTCTTGGCAACAAGGGCACACAGTTGGCTCATATTTGACTTACTGTGCACTGTAACACTCAGATCCTTTTCCTCAGAGCTGCTGCCCAGCCAGTTAGCCCCCAACTTGTACCGGTGCATGGGATTCTTCTGTCCTAATTGCAGGACTTTGCACATGTCCTTATGGAACCTCGTGAGATTTCTTTCAGTCCAGTCCTCCAATTTGTCAGGTCTCGCTAAATCCTAGCCCTACCCTACAGTGTATCTACTCCCCACAGCTTGGTGTTGCTCTTGCTAATGGTGCATTGTAGGTTGTTGATGAAGACATTGAACAAAAACAGCTCCAGGACTGGCCCCTGGGGCATCTGATACTAGCTGCCAACTAGACATGAAGCTTTTGATTACTACCCTCTGAGTATGATGATCCAGCCAGTCTATCCACCTTACCGTCCATTCACCGAGCCCATACTTCCTTAGCTTGCCTGCGAGAATGTTGTGGGAGACCTTATCAAAAGCCTTGCTAAAAATAAGGTATACCGCATCCACTGCTCCCTCCACATCTACAGAGCCAGTCGTCTCACCTTGGAAGGCAATCAGGTTGGCCAGGTGTGACTTGCCCTTGGTGAATCTATGCTGACTGTTCCTAATCATCTTCTGCTCCAAGTGCTTAATAATGGATTCCTTCAGTAAGGGACCCACACTTTCCCTAATCTTCCTCTTGTTACTGATGTACTTGTAGAAACCTTTCTTGTTACCCTTCACATCCCTTGCTAGCTGCAACTCCAATTGTGCTTTGGCCTTCCTGACTTCATCCCTGCATGCCTGAGCAATACTCTTATACTCCTCTTTAGTTGTTTGTCTAAGTTTCCACTTCTTATAAGCTTCTGCACCTGGCTGGTCTCGAATATCCAGTCACGTGCCATGCGGATCCAGATGTTTAGGATTGTCCGTTTATCTGTCCTTGGAGTCTTGCCGCGTAGATGTCCCTCCCCTGGATAGTCTCACCCCCAATCTCATCTGCCACGACTTTGTATCTTAATTTAGTGGTGGAGGTCTGACTACTAGGTTTCTTGCGCATATGGGCCCCCCCGGATGTTGATCTTCTGCGAGGCTCCACCTCCCCTATACCTTGCCCTTGCCCCTGCCTTGACGGGTTCCTGATGACCTCTGGCCTACTCCCCGACTATTGATGCCTCGTGTCTTCTTGCAGAGATGGGCTACAGGTTGGCTAGACCAAACGCTCACTCTCCCTACAGGGTCTCACCACCATCTACCTTCGCTTGAGACTGCATGCCTCCTTTAGGTTTAGCTGACGCTTGGGCTATCTATGCAGTGCCTCACAACCCCTCCAAAAGTGGGAAACCAAAAGAAAAAAGGAAAAAATACCAACAACAGTGAAATGCATGTATGGCTTAGGAGAGGCCTTCTTCCCCTTTACCGCCTGCTCCCGCAGCCTGCTCTACCCCAACAGGCCCCGGCCCCTAAGCCCCCTAGCTGGCCCTGAACTGGGTCCGTGCTGGACTGCCGGCTACTACATTCTCTCCTCCAGTCTTTGCCCAGCCTGTGACTTCCCTGGACCCTTGGTGGTCCCTCTCGCCATGTCCTCCCCCACATCTCCTGCCGGGTGGCTCTGTACTGCTGGGGCCCGTCTTCCGCAGCCCTACCTGCTGCTTGTGCCCTTTGTCCCCTGCCGGGGACACCTCCTTGAGCTCACCTTAGCCCACAATGGCCCCACCTGGACTGGCATCTTGACCTCTGCGAGCCTTTCTGGCTCTTTGGGGGTAACTCCTGCCGTCCCGCTTCTCTCAGTCTTCCTCTCTGAGTTTCCAGTCTGAGTGGGGTGCTTCTGCCCCTTCGCTCCTTGTGCCGCTGCTGGTGGTGTCCTCCCTGCAGAGAACTTCACATTGTCCTCCTACACTGCAGGAGTTGGTTCTCCCTCCTATTACCCCCTGCAGGGTTTCCAGGAGTGACTTCCCAGCTAGCAACCTTCCAGACCTCTCCCCCTCTTCCTCGTCAGTGCCTCTCTTTATCTTCCCCGTCCAGCTCCTGCCGCTCCTCTTATCAGCTGGCCACAGCTGTATAAAGGCGCGGCTAACAAGCCGCTCGGGTCCTGCTGCCATTTCCGGCTTCGCCGCAGCTCCTGCTGCAAGTGAGGTATTTTCTGTTTTTTCTTTTTTTCTTTCTCCTTCCCTGGCACATTCCTGACCCTTGGATTCCCCCCTAGTTTCTTGGGGTCTCTCCTTTGGTTCCTCCTTGTGACAGCTTCATTTTTGTGATTTAGTTTACTGAAGAGTTCCTGCTAAGCCAAGCTGGTCTTTTGCCATACTTGCTAGTCTTCCTACACATGGGGCTGGTTTGTTCCTGCACTTTCAGTAAGGCTTCTTTACAAGACTGCCACCTCTCCTGGACTCCTCTCCCCATCAGGCTGGCTTCCCAGGGGAATTCTCTCCATGAGTTCCCTGAGTGAGCTGAAGTCTTCTTTTCTGAAGTCCATGGTCCTTACTCTGCTGCTGTCCATCCTTCCTTTCCTCAAGATTCTGAACTCAGTCATCCTGTGGTTGCTGCTGCCCAAGTTGTCATCTACTAGTACATTCTGCACCAATTCTTCCCTGTTTGTGAGGAGCACGTCAAGAAGAGCATGGCCCCTACTGGGCTGCTCCAGCACTTGCACCAGGAACTTGTCTCCAACACTCTCCAAAAACTTACAGGATTGTCTGTGCACAGCTGTATTGCCCTCCCAGCAGATTTCATGATGATTAAAGTCCCCTGTGAGAACCAGGGCCTGTGATTGAGAAACTTCTGCTAGCTGGTTGAAGAAAGCCTTATCTGCCATTTCCTTCTGTCCATGTCCACGATCTTCTCTACTTCCTGTGTGCACAAATCCTTTGGAGATCCATTGGAAATGAAGCCTCATGACCAAAGTTTCAATTGTTCACACTGGCAATCCTGAGAACCATCTTGAGCTAATTGGAATGTATGTAAAACAAACATCCTGTGTTATCTCATGTGACTGATAGTAGTACCTTGAATCCCAGCCCAGAGATCATGAGTAATTTATTGAACTAATCATGTAATACTGATTAGTTGTGTAAGCTCTAAATTGGCAGAAATATTGAGTTCATTTTTGTATGTTCCCAGTGTATTTGTAAGACTGGGATTGTATGCATGTAAATCCATATTTGCTGCTTGCAAATGGGTGCCCAGTCTTCTGACATAGGACTTGGAGTAATACCTGAGGGAACACTATGAGAAATAATTTCTTTGTTCTATAGTTCTGTTGAAGGATCGGGGTTATCACTGGTACATTTTATTATGTAAGTTGGTACATTGCCTCTAAAACTTATATTTGTATTTATGGGATGCTATATGTACAATATAGATTTGTCACAGCACAAGATATGACTGAAGTGACATAAATCATTACAAATTAAAATCTAACTATATTATTCTTAGGGATTTTAACTTGATTTACTGACCATTCTTTTTCTTTCCCATTTGTAAGTAATTCTATCAGTTATTTATTGTAGCTAAGCTAGAAACAAAATGAAATGCACATAGTTTATAAAGTGTTGGGAAAAAACCTAACTATAAATGTCTTCAATATATTTAAGAAGCATTGTGTACTTCAAATGAGAAATCTGTTGCATATTTGACCTTTTTTGCCTGCTTCTAGATATTTGAGATCTTAAAAACATCTAGGAAATTAACTTGTGCAGTAAATAATTAAGAAGCAATAGTGACATTTTAATGACAAGCTGGGGTGCCAAGTTCATGTTTTGACACTTTTTGGGGTAAATTTCAGAGTTAGTTTGAAGAATGCCCAAAGGAAACAGAAATAATCCAAACCTTGCTCATGTGGGGTTTGACTGAGTTCTGTGCATATTGAATCTAGCAGATTCCTGTTTAAGAAAAATATTTCCCTCTATCTCACTATCTTACTTCAATTAAAGCACATTCTTTTTTTTTTTAAAAGGGGATCTCTTAGCTACACAAAGGATATGATATGTTGTAAACTACAATGGTGTATTTGATATTTTCTTGAAGCCTTACAAATACATTATGTGGGTTCTTCATATCTTCAGGATGCTGATTTATTTACTTCATCCCATGTCATGCTTTAGGCATTTTATTGCTGGGTGTTATGATCTACTATTAGAAGTGGGTTCAATTATTTTCATTAATAGTGAAACCACTGAAAATACAATTTTGATCATTACAATGCTATTTCGATTTTTTTTTTTCTTACGAGTGCCAAAAGTTGAACTTTATTTTGGAGAAGGAGACTGAAAGGAGACGGGGAAAGGGGAGTGAAACTTTTTTGGAGAAAAAGTGCAATAATTTGTTTGGTTTTTTTTTGGTTCACAGCCAAACTGCTGTAGACTATCAAAGAACAGCTATAATGCTTTAAACTGTAGCATAAGTGTCCACTTCGTTTGCCATAGTGACTTGCCAGACTTTGGTTTATTGCACTAGTATAGAATAAAAAAAGATGACACTGTAGAATAAAAAAGGAAGATGCCATATCTGTTTTTATCATTGCTTCCTGTCAGCTTCTAAAAATTACTAAAATAAAACAAATACTCAAAAATCCTTTAGAAGGAATGCAGATCAAAATGATTAGTTTTTCACATTTTGATGGGGAGTGGATGAAAGCCAGTGCAAGAATAATTTCTGTTTACAACTGAATCAGAAAACATAATATTTTTTAAGACACTACTGGGATATTTATTTATAAAATATAAATATTAAGATGTGTGTGTATACATAGTGTGTATATAGTGTGTACATATATACATAATGTGTATATATATATATAGTGTGTGTCTACATATGTGTGAATAGTATGCATGTACATAGTGTGTGTGTAGATACAGTTTGTGTATACATGGTGTTCATATATGTGTAGATGCACATCATATGTGTGCACAGCATATATGTACATATGCTATATATATGTGTGTGTGTATATAGAATTGTATTTTAATGCAGTGTGTGCATGTCTATTATGAATGTGTATATATATCAGTATACAGTGTCTATATAATGTATGAATGTGTCTATATTTGTGTGTGTATATATAAATATACATTGTGTGTTTGTTTGTAGTGTGTGTGTGTGTATTGTGTGTATATGTTATCATGGAAAACTAGTTTTGGAAGGGACTTCAGGAGGTCCTGTAGTCCAACCCCCTGCTCAAAGCAGGACCAACCCAACTAGATCATCCCAGCTAAATCTTTGTCTAGACAGGTTTTGAAAGCTTCCAAGGATGGAGTTTCTGCCACCTCTATGGGTAACTTGTTCCAGTATTTTATTACCTTTCTAGTGAGAAAATTCTACTAGTGGTAGCTGGCTGCGGAGTTGGTGTTAAAAGATGCCTTTTTTACTGGAGAACTGTAGTTTTAAGAATGTCTGGCACCCTGACCTCCTGGAGGGAAGCATTGACAACTCCAGCCAGCAATGGCCCCAGTCTCCTCTGGCTGGTTTTTAAATGCCAATGCAGAATAGAGACCAAGAGTGTTAGGTCGGTTTAAGAAAGCTGATAGTAAGAGTATAATGTAGTCTTAAGTACAAGAAATATGCATGAATATTATATTTGATACTTAAGGAAAATATAGTTTTGTGATTTTTTTGGGGGGGACTTTATAGTTGGGAGAGATGTTGAACAAGCTTTCAGGCATCAAGTGCCTTTCCTCAGGCACTTTCCTCAGTCTAAGAAAAAAGCAGACAGGCTTATTATTTGATTTATTATTATTTGATTTGTAATGTATTTTACTCTGGCACTACTTAGCTTCAATATGATAGTCTCTATAGCATCCTTGTGAGGTAGGTAAGCATTATTTTCCTATTTTATACAAGGGGGGAAGTGAGTCACATTACTTGTCAGAGGAAAGGTTTGTAGGTGTCTAAAGAAGTAGGAACCTAAGGCATTTTAAGAGATTATTAAAAGTGCCCAGGTGCCTAACTACCTTTGAAATCAATTGGAGTTAGGTGCTGGGGCTCATATACTCAGGGATATTTAGATCTAAAAAGCGTAGGTGCTTAAAGATGCAGAGATTCATCTCAGTATTTTTAAAATTAACGTCTAAGTGTCTGAGGTGAGATTAGAAGGGATTTTCAGACTTTTAGTCCTGTTGTCAAACACCTCCGTTTCAAACCCTTAATTAGCCCTCAGTGGCTTTGTTACTCATCAGAGTTGTTTTCTTTTTTCTTCATAATCTATTTTGGTCCATAGAGAGTAGTATACACTGCCCTAAAAGATGTTAATTTAGAGACAGTATATGTTCTTTTGTTATATGTGATACTCTTTTTGTATGTTACTCAATTTCTTTTTTAAACAAGTGGTACCAAAAAATATTCTGCAAAACATGAGTGGTGGAATTTCATATCTATGCACAACAGAAGTATTTAGAACTAGTTAAATTGCAGCTGTTCTATATTCTCAACTGGATCAATGGGCCAAACACAATTGGATTGTCAATTTAAACAGATTGATAGTTTGTACACATTTTCATGAGAATTCAAAACCAGTTATTACAAGGGGATTATACAATTTCGTCTCTTGTCATCATTGTTGGCAGGATAACAGTCTTCCAGTAAATGGGGAAGTCATCAGTGAGTCAATGCAGAGGCTGATCCAAGATCTGCATGTTCAACTGAAGATACAGCAAATAGTTCTCGGAGGAAGGAGTGGATTCTGGTGATACTGGGTTAGGACTCTTTCCTTTTGTTTCTCTCTTATCTATCTGCCACCACAATAAGGCAAGCTTGCCTGAAATGATCAATGCCTTGTCATATGTCATGGTGCTGCCGGGGATGGTTCAGTGCTTGAATATCCAAGTATTGTTGCTAAGATCATTTTTTATCAGATTGGCCATCAAGGTGTCCTTGAATCTCCTCTTTTGCCCACCTCTCGGATGGTGACCATTAGAGAGTTGGGAGTATAGAACCTGTTTTGGGAGCCGGTTGTCAGTTCTTATAAAAGTTCCTTGTGTCTGAGAAAATAATACAGCTCTCATTGAAGTCTTGTGATAGATAATTTATTATATAATACTTTGAAGATATAAACCTTTATTCTTTTATTAACAAAACCAGTGATAAATGGTTGTCATGCTTGATATTACTGATTAAATAAGTTTAATGAACAAATATTCTTATGGGTTGACATTTTGTTCAAAAAGAGGGAGTGGTTGCTCCCCAATTTAAAAGTCTGAACTGAACTTTGTAATAAATACCAATCACATGAGAAGTGAGCGGTGGAAATGTATAATTTTTAAATGAAGGGATGTTGTACCCTTTGATTTAACTGTAAGATATCCTTTATTCTAAACAGCAAATGGGAAGGTCAGACAGGTGTCAAAGCAGAAAATGACCTGAATAACGCAAACCAAAGCAAAATATGTAGATCAAGAGTTCCATACTCTCACCTATCAGTTGAGGTGGGTTAGAACTACAGATGAGATTGAGTCTAGTAGATCCCATCTTAATTCTTTCCATCCCACAGATGCATAGAATCCCACAACTTTGACAGAGATTCCTTTTTACTGTCTGTCTAAGCCACAGAATAGATGTAATCAACTATAAAACCTTTTAATTTTCTAAGATGAAACATATTGAATTGTGTGGAAAGACATTTATAGCTTCACCACAAAAAAATGGTGCTCCAGAGTCTTCACTGGCTTCCAGTAGCTTTTCTGGTACAATTCAAGATGCTGGTTTTGACCTGTAAGACCCTAAGTGGTCTGAATCCTATGTACCTCATGGACTGTCTTCTCTCTAAGGTCAGCTGAGAGCAACCTTCTGCAAGTACCATCAATGCACCAAGTTCATTTGGTAAGAACATGTGCAAGGTTGTTCTCAGTAGTTGCTCACTTTTTACGCAGAATGTAGGCGTCCAAGTCCAGAATTTAGATCTTCACAACCATCACCTTTAGCTGTCACCTAAAGTCCATTAAAATATTTCGGTGTCCTTAAGTTCCAATTCTGGGAAGAAGTTCTTTACTCTTGACACAGTCAATCAATTGAACACCGAGCTGTATCTTCGGTTCCCAAAAGATTTACAGATTAAGCTTTCCTCTGCCTTTTTTTTCTTTGACAGGCTCAGTCTGGGGTTTAAGGGACAGTGACTGAATCAGGCACTGAACAAAATATGCTGGCCACTTTCTGTAGTGGTGGTGATGTCTGTTGTTCTTCTATCCAATAGCCTAAAGATTAGAGCATTCACCCATAATGGAGACTTGTGTTTTTTTCCTTTTTTCCTGCAGAGAGATGTTTCTCTCATCTGCCAAGAGTATTTCAAAACCACTGGCGGTAGGCTATTTTATGAAAAGGGTATTCTTAGTCCCTTCTGATGAAATTGTTCCACTCTGCATAAAATAATTCAAGATTGATTGGGCCAGGTAATGTAGGGATGTAAGGCAAGTAGGGGCCTCCTGGGCCATTAAGTCCTAATCCCTAGTTTGGGTGAGGAGGATTCTGGATTCTGGTTTCTGCTCCTAGGACTGTTTACATAAATATTTTAATGTAAATTATGGAAATAGCCCTTGAAGCTAGGACTGGAATGCAGGTATAGTGTATAGTAGGCCTTGACCTGCTTAATGGTGATTCATAGATTCATAGATTAAGGGTTGGAAGGGACCTA
>NW_017729022.1:6496188-6502465 GCF_001723915.1 Gavialis gangeticus
TTCTCCTCTGATGCAACCACCAGATTGCCCAGCATATCCTGATACGGTATAGCATTTGTTTGACCAAAGTTTGGGTTAGAGAAGAAGAGGCAAAGGAAGTGAATAGGCCAGAGAACATCACAAGGTGTGATCCATTTTAAAATATTCAGGAAAGATGGAATGGAAAAAAACATACTAGGTTAAAGGTCTCACTAAAAGTCACTTGAAGTACATTTACTGGTTAGATAAAGCTACTTTTAGACAAGATATAGCTTAGATAGAAAATAAAAATAGGTATAGGACTATTAATTAGAGAAGTAACTATTAGGAATGCCTTTATTTTTTACCTCACTTAATAAGCTTTTTGACATTGGCTATACATAGGGGGTGCACATGGGTGCATGCGCACCCCTTGAGCATGGCAGTGCACCCCTTGTGCAAAGGCGCCACTGACATTGGCGGCGGTGTCTGAGGGTAGCCACTGCTCGCCACCCCCTTCTGCACCTCTAACGCTGCCGGTGGCGTCTGCGGGCAGTCTGTGATTGCTGCTGGCCGCCATCAATGCTGCCGGTGGTGTCTGTGGGTGTTTGCCAACTGCTGGTCAGTGCTTGCCACCCCACCCCCATGCCACGGATAGCACTGTGGCCACTGCCACGCTCCCACTGCTGCCAGTGTTGCCACTGCCTATGGGAGCTCACCGTGCCCCTCCAGCCTCTGGGGGCACACAATGTTTATGCTTTTTGATATTTTAGCCAAGCAAAAGAGAATAAAAATCTGGCCTCATCTTGGAATTTTTGCTCATCAGCCTTGAACTATGGTTTTTGCTAAATAGCTTAGAAGTAGATGAGCTAAGAAAGGTGCTCTTTTAAAACTTAATTTGAAATCTTGGTGAGAGATCCTTTTCCCTAATAGTCTGGCCACCTGTTAGAGGGGTTTTTTTAGAAGTTTTTTAAGACTTTAGACCTTTGAGACATGAATTTTAATTTTTTTCAGATGTTAACAGGATTATTATTTGTTTAGACGAATGCACATTTTAGAAAGTTAAATAAATCATTTGATATACCTTACCTGTGCTGTTTGATCTTTTATATCTGTACATTATTATTGAATATGCTATTAATTTTTTTGTTATCCTTATGTTTGGTGGGACTGCCTTTTCAAACCTTTCTTTCTTCTAAGAATATATTTGAGGGTCAGTACAGGGATTCCATAACCCGTGAGGAATGGCGTACTCATGAAGCTACTGAGTTGTCCTCACTCTCATTTTCTCTCTATCTCAATAAATCTTGAATTCCATTGTGCCGTATGGCAGATTTCCAATCGGATGGGGTGAGAATATCAACCCACCACAAAAAAATTGATAGTGTGATGGTGAATGTATCCATATGCATTTTTTGAGCCATTCAAGATGGAGGTGGAATGAAATCCAGCTCTTTCACTTTCTAATTGCATAATTAGGCTAGGGACAGACATTATGCATAAACCAGTTTAAGTGATCAGAAACTGGTTTAAACCTGTAACAGAACAGATGCTCAGTGCACATAAACCAATTTGGAAATGACTCAAACAGGTTTGAGATAAACTTGGTTGAACGTAGTATCAGACTTAACTGATTTGGGTCAAACCGGTTTATGCAATGTCTGTCCCAGACCCCTTCTTGGTTTAAGTTAAACCAGAGTTCCCCAGCTGTCCAGATGCTTTCCAGCCCTGGGTGGGGCTCTCTGCTCCACAGCAGACCTGGCCCTGCCCCTCTGCTCCCTGCCTGGAGCTGCAGCAGAGACTGTAGGCACAGCACTGTCTGCCTGGCTTCCTCCTGCTCCCACCATCCTCCACTACTCCCTGCTCAAGCAGGGATTCCCCCCTCCCTTCCCACAGCACAGACCATAGCCACCATGTGGTATGCTAGCTAATGCTGAGAGGTGTCTACGTAAAGCAGACAGGACCGTGTCTGCTAAGTGTTTTTTGGAACTAAAAGAAGAGCTTGAACTAATGACAGAAGCTTTTGTTTTCCTGTTGGGCTGATGAACACTGTAACTACCTGCTGTGTAAGTAAATGCTGTGTAACTCCCTGTTGGCTCCATCACTAGTCAGGAGCAGGTGGGGTGGGGGCTCCCTAATCAGTGTGTCCTGCCGGGGGCCTGGCCATGACCCCTCCTCAGCTCAGCATTATGGAAGGGCAAGGCGGGCTGCTCTAGGACCCCCTGACTTCTAGCCTGTGCCACTGCAGGTATGTGCCTGCATTTCTTCAATCCAGAGGGGATGTCTATATGGTTAAAAGCTGGTTCAGCCTAGCCAGGTTAAACTACCTTGGAAAGGTTGAATTAGTTCAGGCTCAGGCTTTTTGAATGTCTGTCCCTAGTCTTAGATATTGGATAAATTCTCACACTCCCACCCATGCACCCATCATGCTTTCAAAAAAAAAGGGAGCTCTGTTCCATTCCTTAAAGAAAGGGCTTTGTCATCTCCCTTCAAAAGGATTCAGTGCTGTGAATTCTAAGAGGAGGAAGTTATTTTGTTGTGGGAAACAAAGTCCAATGAAAAAGAGTAGTATTTAAAATGCATCCCTGTAGTCATAGGCAGACACGGTTCTTTGGGTAAATGTGATATCTTTTATTAGACTAGCTAGGTGAAGATGGAAGGTCCAGGAATGCTGATGGTTCTGTTGTGAGGTATAGTTATTGTGGGAGTGTTGGAGATGTGTTGGCAGGTTTTAAATTTCTTGTCCCGGCATGGTTATTTCCTTTTTAGACACCATGATCAATATCCAGAATGATAAAATAGAAACAACCATATACAAGAAAGCCATGGACCAACATACATATCTACACAGAACCAGCAATCACCCTAAACACACCAAAAAAGCTGTGATATACAGTCAATCCCTTCAATACCATGGAATTTGTACTGAGGAGAACACCCACAATCATCACCTCGCAAATCTCAAAAGGGCTTTCACTTAACAAAGACACTCCTCCAGAGAGAGAGATTGCATTTTTGAAAGAGCCACCTGGATGCCACATGAAGAATTGCTGCAGTACAAAAAGAAAATCCTCATGAATCACACACCATTAATTATGACATACCATCCTTACCTGGAACCAGTTCATCAAATCCTCCCAACAATTACAACCCATACTAGAAGACACAATTCTTAAAGATAGCTTTCCAGATCCATCCATCCTAGCCTTTGAACAAGCACTGAACCTCACTGACCTCGTCACCAGAAGCAAACTTCAAACCACATCAAATGGATCCAGACCATGATGAGACAAGAAATGTAAAACCTGCCAACACTCCCACAATAACTACACCCACAACAGAATCATCACCATCACCATTCCTGGATCTTCCACCTGCACCTCCAGAAATGTAATATATCTCATCCAGTGCACTAAATGCCCTGATGGAAAATATGTAGGAGAAACAGAACAATAACTGCATACCAAAAATCTATCAAAGGCAAAGAAACTAATTACCTGTGGGTGCACAGTTCTCACAAGACGATCACTCTCTCTCCAGTCTCTCAGTTCTAATCCTCAAAGGGAATTTACAAAAAACACCTTTCATAGATGAGCCTATGCACTTCACTTCATAAATCTACTGGATACAAAAATCATGGACTAAATATAAATATTGGATTTGTGGCATATTATAACCTGCCTACCATCCGATAACCCCAGGTAACATTCATTTTACCAGCTACATTCTATCACCAAGTCAACATTCCTCACTTCCCCCCACACCTACCTGTTTCACACCTATTGTCTCCCATCACCTCTGATCCTCACTGCCACACACTTGCATTTTCACAGATTGTCATTTTGCATGTTGGCTTCTATTTCACCAGGCAGAACACAAAACCCCCTATGCCTAAAGAAGGGTGTTTGTGCCCAAAAGCTTGCAAAGAACAATTTTTTCTAACTATTTAGTTGGTCTAATAAAAAAGATCACATTTACCCAAAGAACCTTCTCTGTCTATATCCTTAGACCAACACGACTACAACCATCATCCCTATAGTTGTGACTTCCTATGGCTGTTAAGGTGATTCCCTGCTCAGCATGCAGCTGCTGTTCTTGGTGGTGCTTGTTTGCTTTTTAAACCTCATTTTGTGCTTCTTAACTCTGCAGGCATCATATAGAGCAGGACTGCGCAACCTGTGTTCCATGGGGCAAATGCAGTCTGTGGAGCCTTGGAATCCAGCCCACGGGACTCCCTGTGGGTCAGGAAATTTGAGGGTGAGGGCACAGTGGCAGTTAATATCACCACCCCTCCCCACTGCCAAATTCCCAAGCCCTCTGCATGGGTCAGAGCTGGCCCATGACCCTCCCCCGACATAGCAAGATTGGGGCGGGGCCATACCCCCCTTCCCTCTGTGCCACTGGTTTGGGGTGGGTCCACACCCCCTTCTTCCGCTGTGTAGGGCTGGGCCATGCCCCCTTCCCCTTCATGGCTGGTTGTGGCTGGCCATGAGTGGAAATGAAAGTGTTCTGTAAGAGGTCCATGACTGTTCGTTATTTGACAAGCACAACCTCTGGGGAGAGGTAGTTTCCTCTCTACTTGCCAGACAATTGAGGGTTCTTTATACAATATCAGTGATTATTCCATGGCCTTAAATCAAGGCTGGGCTACAATTGAAGGGAGGAGTGAGGAGCCCTTCCATATTTCCAGAAAAGCAACCTTTGCTTTATCCTCCCTAAGCTACCCTGGTAGGTGGGAAGTAGAAAAGGATTGAGCTGAAGTCTACTGAAAGAGTGTTGATAAGTTTTACAGGTCAGGTGTTATTCATTAGCATAAGCGGTTATATTTAAGTGTTTAGAAACAACAACACTGAGGGGAGAAACTGCTGCTAGAATAATATGCTTGAAATGTTAATGAGGGCTTTAGTTACCTGATTTAAAGGTCTTTTGGTCTTTACCACGTCTAGAATTATGTTCAAGTTGCTGTGTCACTTTGACTTGATACCAGACAGACATCTAAGCATTTAATTGTGGGGGACGGGGGTGGAACTAGAGCTCATGCATTCTACTTGGCATAGTTTATGTGCAAATAGCTACTAAGGAAGACCAGTGTTGTACATATATTTTCTTTTTCTTTCCATAATGTATTGCAACCTTTTTTCTCAGACTAAGAGTTTGTTGTTGCTTGTAAGTCAGACAACAATGACCTTTTAAGAATCATTTTAAAGTTTCCATTAAGTATATTACCTGGGTAATTAGCGATTCCCTGTTTACAGCTATTGATTTTATTTGCATAGTAGTGTTGACAGATATTAGTGTAACTGCAAATTGGTTATTCCGTCTATGAAATATACTTCATTTTTAATTAACAACTGATTAATTCACAAATTCTGTGAGACACCTCAGTCTTTTATTAAACTATGCCAAGAAGAGCTAAAAGTGTGAAAAGTTTCACATACTACTTATTTATCCATGTCTTTCTAATAGTCTGCTATGCTTCTGTAGCACTAAGAAAATCACTCAGACCAGGGCTGTCCAGCTTGTAAGCGGCCACTGACATTGAAAAAATATTTTTTTAAAGAATCCTGACATTTCTGTTTAATTGTGTTGTTTAGACATTATTTTGAAAGCATGTCAGCAGCCAGACTTAGTGCACCTGATCTTATATAATACATTCTTCATTTTTTTGCTGTGTTTGTAAAAACTCTGAGAAAAAATCAGGCATTCACCATAATGGGTGATTCTCTAAACCTAATTAATAATAATAATGTTCTGTTCCTAAATTATTCTAGATTCTAAAAAAAGCAAATAAATAGGGGAGAGCAGTATTCAATGCAATGGAATCTGTTTAAATGAAAAGGAACTGCATGCAAATATTTAGGTGTATCTGATTTCAGGAAATTTTTGACATATTTCTGTAGACAAGCCTGTGAAAGTTTTGTCAGTTGGCTTAGTAAATATTAGGACCAAGATGCTGGTCCTTTGAAGTCCATGCTAAAACTCCTGTTGACTTTCCAATCTACATTTTATGCTTTTAAGAGGACAGTGGGTGGGAGAAACACATTACCTTCTCTTCCCACCTTAGCCTGACCTTGATTTTCCACTTCACATCTGGTATGTATGCTTAGAATATGTGCCTGAGAGGAATGTAATACATGTCTAATGTACACTGTAACCCCTTTTAGGCAGGGACTATGTGATTTTCCTTGTTTGTACAGCACAGAGGGCACAGCCTGTGTTTAGTAATAACAATAAAAAGTGTTGTAATGGTTTGCATAAAAGGTGGCTTTATTTCATGGCATAAATAATGCCTTTCATTGGTGGCAATGGATATCCCAGA
>NW_017729022.1:6507465-6516949 GCF_001723915.1 Gavialis gangeticus
GTAATAACAATAAAAAGTGTTGTAATGGTTTGCATAAAAGGTGGCTTTATTTCATGGCATAAATAATGCCTTTCATTGGTGGCAATGGATATCCCAGAGCAGCTATTCAACTATAGAATGCCACCTGTGACATGATATGGCACAGCCAAAAGGCTGGTGTGGGAGACTGTATTTCAAATTATTGAGAGCCAGGCCAAATATCATGAAATACTGTAGCCTTGTCTCACATTCAATGCAATTTTAGTTCTGCTGTTCTTTTACATACAATGTTCTGCAAGTTAAATAAAATGGAGAAACTTCTCCATTAAATTTATTTCTTGAATGAAAAGTATAACCTTTATGGATTACTGGAATTTATTCATTGATTTCTAAGCTCAAAGCCATCCAGGGAGTGTCAGAAACCTACATGACATCCTCAAGTGCTAGGTTTCAAATATGTGCTTCTGATTTAGCTAAAAAATATGTAAAATCGAATGTGCCTAGACAGCTCCCTATTAGTTGCATAGCTTAGGAGGCTCAAAAGTCTTAGTTAGTCCTCCCAAAGTGAATTGTAATTTATATCTACTAAATTGCTTCCAGACCCACCTTTTTCAAACAGTACATTAAGAACTATTCTTATAGTAGAATAGCACCATAAAAAAGGAAAATGGTGCTTTTTTACATACAAATTGCTCCTCTTTTTGGATATGTGCTCCCACAAACATGGGAGATGCACTGAACAGATGATCCCCACTTTCTGGTGTGGAAGAATACCAGTGGGCCAGATTCATAGATTGTAAGGGGCTGAAAGAGACCTTGCAAGATCCTCGGGTCCAGTCCTAAATGTTTGGACCAGAAGCTGCTCTTGCTGCCTGTAATGTGTAGCTTATTTCAGACTTCAGAACTGTACCCTTTAGTCTACGTGAGATACTGACTGCGCAGTAGCCGAAAAATACTGCGTAATAGCGTGCCACAGCATGGACAGTGCTAATATGCAACTGTGCAGTATTATTCAGCTACTGTACAGTAGCGTCACCTAAGACATTCTTCAGCACTAGTGTGCAGTAATTCTGATTACTGTGCATTTATTTAGTACTTATGTTTTGATTATTTTTTTTTAATTTACTTCTATCATTCATTTAGCATGAAACTTGACCCTATAGAGAGAAATGGGTCAAGATGTGTGTGTGTGCACATGCGTGGTGTGTGTGTGTGTGTGTGCGTGTGCGTGTGCGTGTAGGGGGTGCAGAGGGGAGCAAAGAATTTCACCCTTAAGGAAAATTTGAGGTTCACTGGACCCTTTATTAAATAAATATAAACAAGGCTGTGGACACATGGTGTTGAATGTTAAATTTTATTCTCACAGAGTTTTCTATCAAAACAAATTAATCTTAGTTATCAAAGGAATGCTTTTCTTATTGTAAGCACTAGAACCTCAGCCTGGAATCTGAAAATTAGGTTGTCTTCTTTTTTATGCCCTTAAAATATTGCTCATGATAAAGATTCTCCAGAACCTACCTGATATTTCTGTTGATGATGTATTGAGGGAAAACAGTTTGACTTGCTAGCTTCTGGCTGTATGTATTGATATTAGTAGTGCAGTCTGCTGCTGTCAGAACTAGCATACGTGATATGATTCAAAGACTCTTGATACATTTCTTACAGTCATCACAAATGTTGCTATTCTTTTATTTAATCTTAGAAACCTGTTGTAAATGCTTCTTTTTAACATTTATTAGTTGAGGTTGCTTATCTTTAAAAAATGTCAGACAATATCTGATAGTTACTCCCATTATCTGGATGTGGATGTTGCCTTAATGAGGGAATCTGCTGTGGAAATGAAGTTATATCCATAATATAATGAATAATAAACCTTAATTCTGAACACCGTCTTGGAAGTGTTGGATGACTATGGAGTCCTCTCCTCCCTTCCTTTCCCCTTGCTCTCCCCACCATCTCATGCAGTGATACTAACAGTTAATTTTTCTTAATGTAGTAGATAACTTCTTTCTAAAAATAGTTCATTGTATAGAAATAAGCTTTACTGAGGATTAAGCATGCTTTGTGTATTATTATATCTGACAAAATGTAGCGGATATGGTACTTTTTCTTTATTTGTACTTAATTGCTGATCATGTTTTATTCCCAGGTTTTAAGGATTACTGTTTGAAAACAAAACAAAACAAAAATCCTGTAAGAATTGTTCATTGTATTTTAATATAAATTACTGTTTGTAATTATTAATATTTATTGCAGCCTGAAGAAACAATAATCATAATATGATAGAATCTTGGGAGATGTGGAAAACACCTTCAAATGGAATGAGAACAACTAAGTATTGTTTTTGTTGTAGGAGCTATGCAGTAAATTGGATCCAGTTAGCCTAAGAAAATAAAGCTTTAATATTGCTGAATGTTTTCACTTCCAGGGATTTTACAGAATGTTGATGCAGTCGATAAAATGGCACTTTCATCAAAATGCATCATTTAATTTTTCAAAAACCACTTCAGTTTAAGCATACAGTACTCAGAATTCACATGAAGGTGAAGAAATCCTTTAGGCCATTTAAAATTTATGAGGAGATTTGTGATTTCATTCATTACGTTGACAATATGCACGGCTTCTTTTGAAAATGGATTGGACCAAAAAAAGGTGAACAGACGCTGTTGTAATAGCTCTTCCCATAGTGCATGCTGAATTATGAGTTACTTCTGGTTATACATTACCCAGGAGGACTGTTTAATGTGCTTGGTTATATAGATCTGCAAATTTTTAGCTGTGGGCTGATATCCATACTGAGCCATAAATTTGCTGTTGATGTATTGCTTTCTAGGCAGACAGCTCTCACTCTGGTAGAATCAGGGGCAAGAATTGTTTTTTTTTTTACTTCAGAATAAGACACATTTTAGTTTAAGATGTAATAAATGACTGTTAGATACTGTATATGAAAGCAGACATATATGTTATAATTGTTACATATGCAAAAAAAGTTTTTTCTATGAGATTTCTATCACCAATTATCATAGGTTTGCATTTGGAAAAACTAGGAAACCTTCTGTATAAAAATAATATGTATATCTATAATCTTCTTACCTGTTACATTTCAGCTGTCAGTAATTGTAAACATTTATTAACGTTTCTGCTTAGTAATGAATGGTGTATTTTTGGCTACAGCAGCTCTTTCAGTATTGTGTCAATATATCATGCAGTCACAAAGTGCTGATCCTAGTTTTAATTCATCTTCAGTGAAGTACTGAAGGTGAGTATTGCTTTAGTTGCCAATCTAGCATACTATATGATATGATTAGAAAAAGTGTTTGTTAAAAATATTACCGTCTGAATATTCACATTATATGAACTACCTAAGTTCAATGAAAAATTGTGAGGTGGGTAGTATGGCTGTTAAAGTTGAGGAACAAGAGTTGCAATGTCTTGGGAACAAGGTGGACTGAGATAATTCTTGTCGGCTTCACTTCTACCCAAAATTCTGTAAAGCAGTGAAACTTACCACTATTTTGCCCTTTTCATTCTGCTGTTCCTTAATAAGTATTGCAGTGAAGAAATTGCAACAAACCACTCACAGATCAGTGAAGTTTTACTATGTTACTTTTGGCCTGTTTCACATTTAGGATGATTCCAGGGCAAATATGAATTCACTCCTTTTGTTTCCTTGTTTTGTTGTTTGTTTTTAAAGGATAGTTAAAATTGCACAGAATTTAATGAACTTAGATCTCTTCTCTCTCTAGGAGAAAGTTGTACCCAAATAAGACATTTTTGTTTTGTTTTTGTAGGGCCTATAAAAGTGTTTACATAATTATATCGGTGATCAATGAACTCTTGAATCAATAGTTCTTTTAGTATAACTTAAAATAGTTATAGAAATACCTTCTACTATAATTACTCTTGTTTTAGATTTCTTTCCAAACTAATTCTTTCTGAAGCCATCAGGAAAATATTGTCAACATATTTTTGCCTATCCGTTTTTCTTTTATATTGGTTCACAATTATATGATTTTATAATAAACATTTTTTTGTCCTGGGAAGTAACAGAAGCATGTTGACATTTTGTGATTTAATGGTTATTGGCTAGAGTTGTGTGTCAGTAACTCCTAGAAAGTGATAGAGCATATCATCTCTAGTTCTATGATTGTCTCATTGTTTAAGAATACTTCTCTTCATAGCATATTTTGACTGAAGCTCTTTTTGACTGTACAACACAGTTCTAGTAACCAAAAGCATATTTAAATATTAAAAAACTAGCCAATTGCCTGTCAAGAATGACAGGGGGAGGGGGCTGGGATGGAGTTCCCGCCACCTAACACCCCATGCTGCCACTGTTCTGCCTCTTGCAAGCAGCACTGGCCTCGGCTCCCCCACCCTCTGTGTGGTCCTCAGCATGCTTTGGAATCATTGTGGCGTTCCCCCATGCTTGGAGCACTCTGATTGGCTGTTTCCGTCAGCCAATCAGAGCACGAATAAAGCATTATGGATGGACAGACAGACAGGTGGACAGATTTAGGCTTTTATAATATTAGAATGGTGGTCATGGTACCTGTCAAGAATGATGGGGGGGGAGAGGGCGGGGATGGAGTCCACCAGGTCTTGTCCCAGACTCCGATGCCATCTGTGTCCCCTCTTCATCACTGGACTAGACAACATGAATTATAACATCAGGGGTTTATTCACCTGCTTTTCTGCCAACATAACAGATGTCTTTACAGCGTCCCTCTGCTGTCTTTGCTGTACAGACGAGGTGATCCCTACACAAAAGAATGAATAGAAGACGATCTGACATCAATTCCAGAAAGTCGCAAAAGCCTGTGGCAGAACACGTGAACCTCCCTGGGCATGCCACCCCAGCTTCAGAGTAGCTTTTCTTTAAATAACAACACTTTAAAAACCAACTTAAATGTGAAATTGTGGAACAAGAAATCACCTACAGACTGGCTTTTATTAGGTACAGTATCAACAGAGGACATGAATTCTCATTCCTTGACTTGAGCAAGCATTTATAACTTTTTATGTACTGCAGTGGGTTAACCATTTTGTTTTTCCCTTAGTGTCCTCAACTGAGCTTCACCTCTCTAAGCCATGCTCTCTCCCCCTTTCCATATCCCTTTGTGTTAAAATTACTTCTTTCTTATTAGTCCATTCATAGCATCTGATAATGTAGAACTTATGAAAGCATACGCCTTTCTGAATAGGTTAGTCTTTAAGGTGTGATCCTGCCCTGCCTTCTACAAAAGCAACAAAATGAAAGTAACTGAAATAAAATACATCTTAGGTGCGTATCCCCTCTTCCCAAGACTATGGAATTTTGAAATAATAGTAATTTTTTTTCTTTTAGTCTAAGAGGATACTAAGGTAATTTTAGGAGAAGGAGAAGGTTTTGTTGGCAAGCCTATGGGGAAATGCCACTTTTGACATGGATTTTCTCATACAGTGTGTTATCTCAGTTGGATTCACTTGAGTGATCTTATATGTATGTTTTTACCAGAGGTGCACTGAGTAGGATTTAAAATTACAGGGTGTAGCTTATGTTGTGCTTAATATTACAGAGTTTGAAACTAGGACTCTGTTGCAAGATTGATTTATAGGTTTCCAAGGTAAGGGTCAACAGTCTTTTACCCACAGGAGCTGGAGCTTGTGACCCAGTTGTGGCTGTGGGCCCCCGCCCTCACCTGCCTGCACTCCAGTGTGTTTTGGTGGTGTTGGTTGTAGCAGTGTTGCTCTAAGGACATAGGCAGACAAGGTTCTTTGGGTAAGTGTGATATCTTTTATTAGACCATCTAAATATTTAGTTGGTCTAATAAAAGATATCACATTTCCCCAAAGAACCTTGTCTGCTTCCAGTGTTTACACATCTTGGTGAGAAAAGCCCAGACATGGTGGAGCAGAATGTTACAAGGGGGCTGAGCCCAGCTCTGTCTTTGCAGGCTTGAGGTTGCCTATCCCTGTTCCAGGGTGATCCAAAGCAGTTTTATGGCTTAAAAGGTAAGATAGAAATGTTGAGTTGTTATCATTATCTGGTAGTGTGGGTAAGTTCTTTAAAAAAACCCAAAACAGCGATAGTGTTGTGCCTCCATATTTATCCAGTCTCTTACCACTGGGATTATGCACCCGTGGTGAGGGGGAGACAGTTCAGTTCACTCTCCCTTTGGAGAGGATTTAAACCTGCATGTTCCATGGAAATGCTCTAACCATGAGGGTGTATATAGCTGGCCACAGCTGTTTTCCTGCTTGCCTCTGTAGGAGGCTTGTGGGGCATATCATCCTAGCTGCAGTGTCCCCTGCATTGCAGCACTGCTGGCGGGTCTCACAGGACCCTGATTGAGACCCACTACTTTACAGGGTATTCAGAAGTGGGTGTTCTCAATCCCCCCTGTCAAGTGTTAGACCACACCTAGAATCAATACAATTATTTTGGCAAACGAGAAGGAAAGAGAGTCTGAGCAGACCTCCATAGCCTAATAGGTAGGCCACACACACTGGTTTCACTTCCTTCTGAAATGAATATTTAATTGTGCTTTTGTATATTGTAGGTGGCACAGCCAGGAGGAGTTAGACACTGCGGTGCTCAGTACTGTAATGCCTAAGTCTTTTTATGGGTCTAATCTTAGGGCAGGTAGAAGGTGAAGGATAACTCAAGTAAAACTTAGGGAATATTTTTGCTACCTGGAAAATTAGGGAGCACAAATTGTTGGACTCTAATTTTCTCATTTTATACTACATATTCAAAAGCACATTTTGTTTTATGATATTTTTAAATCAGTGGCCAACTTCAGCAGGAAAATATGGGGCCAAAATCATTACCAGATATTTGTACTTCAGAGATTAGGTTCCTTTTTACTTACCTTACCTAAGTAGGGTGCAGCTTTGCTTGATTGTTTGTGAATAATACAGTCATCAAAGCTTATTTTTGTCTTTCAAAGTAGTATTGTGTATATGAATAATCTGAATTTTCCTTTCTGTAAATTGTATATTCCTCTTGGAAATGCTTTTGATCTCATTACCCCACCTTTTACCCCTTAAAATGATCTTAGCTTCCATCTTAAAACAAATTTAAGTCTATTTTACTGCCAGTTTTGTGTTTTATCTCTTATGCAGTCTTCTAGATTCCATTTGCTTTATTGTTGAATATTTATGAACTACTGTATTAATTTAGAATATTTCCCATATTCTTCTGATTTTCTTTTTCAAAGGGTACAGTATCTGTAACTGTATCTGGTAACATGTGATTGGGCGTAGGAAAAAATGACTTTCAACTTCCACCTATTTACATTTCCATGGACTTCTTGTCACATTTTTCAGTTCTTTTCTACCTTGGAGATCTCACATCAACAGCAGAGTGAGTCTCCCAATGCGTGAAGAAGGGTGTTTGTGCCTGAAAACTTGCAAAGACCTTTTTTCCAACTATTTAGCTGGTCTAATAAAAGCTGTTACATCTACCTAAAGAACCTTGCTTGACTTTCAACTGTTATATATTAATTTTTTTAAAGTGTGTGTATTCTCATCATTCTTATATGTACTATACCGCTCCAATTATGTTGGACGAAATTCATCAGACTGGTGAAATGTGATGCCTCTTCAAGACAACCATATTAAGGAGCTTTTAAACCAGAAACTTAATCTTCATTAGTCATCATATTAACAGTAATTGATCTTTTACTTCCACAGTACAGTGAAGGAAGCTGGCTCTTAGGCTTGTAGTTATCTGGTCAGCAAATTGCATTTTGGAAAGGAGCAGCAGGCATCTGTGTCCCAGTCTGTAAATTCAGGTCCATAGTTCTTCAGGGTTTGACAATATAGAGGTACAGTATATGCTGACAAGGGGTAGCAGCTCCAGAATACACATTTATTCATAGGGAATTTGAAAAGAATTATGAGCATTATTAGAGGGAGGAATGATTAGCACCAGGAAGTAAAAATTGGGTAGTCAGATGTTTTTCCATTTTCAGCTGACTTGAAAGAGGTGAAAGAGAGGATTGTAATGCTCAGCTAGTCAGGTCAGTTGACTTTGTCATCTAAATAAACATTCCTAGACACTAAAAACACAAAAGACCTGTTTTTAGGAATAGGAGGATTGAGCTTTGGGTACTAGCCTTGTGAACTGTAGAGACACTCTCCTTCGGGGAAGGGGGCTTTGGAAATATATTAGTTTGCTTATGTTCAAAATATATTTTTATTTATTTTAATTGTTTCATAGAACTCTGAAGTAAAGTAAGACTTAGCTAGGACAGATTCTTTTTATTTTTTTGGATTTGATAGAAAATCAGTAAATAGGAATCTTCAAAAGGGGCCTGTCAGCTTAAAACCTATTAGAAATATCTAGCCATCAGTGCTGACTGCAAGCTTTTCACAGACAGTTTAAGCAAGGGGAATGAGAAAACTGTGAGAAATAGCTTTGACCATAAGTAAAATATGAAGGCTGAGCTCCTAATTTTAGAGAACAAAACAAACATGCTTTATATGATATGAAGCAAAGATTCAAAATATGAAGCCTGTGATATTTATGTATAAACTGGAATTTAGGATGAAAAACTTGGTGATAAATTATTTTTCCTCTAACTTGGATTGTACTGATTTATTTGAATAAAGCTCCTGGCCTCATCTGTACAGGGATCGGGCAATGCCACATATGTCTGCAGTCAGAAACAAATAAAGGAACATGTGCTCAGTATTGTTGACCTCAAGCATTCAAAAATCATGACTTAATACCTCTCAGAATTATCCAATAATCCTAAATTTCATGGTAAAAATTTTAATTTCTTGGGGTTTTTTTCTTGGTAATAAAACATCTAGCATTTATGGTTTCAAGCTTTTCTCTGCTTGGAAAGCTAGAGTTTATTTTTATTCTTTTCATGGACATTTTTTATTGTAAGGTAATAAATAGCCTGATTATAGCACCTGGGGCTCCAGCAAAAATAGTGATTGTGAGATTCGTGATAACCGTAAAAGAATTTGTAATAGTTCAAAGAAGACTCAAAATATTAATAGTATCTGTTGTGGTTTCCGTAAGGAATTCTAATTGTGATTACATTGCAGCTATGATTACATGCATGTGTACATGCAGTATATCATGATGTAGGGTTTTTTTTAATGTGTTTTGCCTCCGTATTGTCTCAGGTACTTAAAAATGTCTGGGAACAGATGCACCTTATAGACTAACAGAATCGGAGATGCATAAGCTTTCATGACCAAGAGCTCACTTCATCAGATGCTAGCACATGAGTGGGCAAAATGTGGCCCACGGGCTAGATGCAGCCTGCCAGCCCATTCTATCTGGCCTTCAGGGCCCCTAAAAAATTTAGAAAATTTATCTGCCCCTGGCTACCTGTCATGTGGCCCTCGATGGCTTGCCAAAACTTAGTATGTGGCCCTCTGCCCGAAATAATTGCCCGCCCCTGTGCTAGCAGCTGATGCAGGCTTAATCAGCTGTTTGCATCTGATGAAGTGAGCTCAGGATCATGAAAGCATCTCTGATTCAGTGGGCACATCTACAAAA
>NW_017729022.1:6521949-6527206 GCF_001723915.1 Gavialis gangeticus
ACTTAGTATGTGGCCCTCTGCCCGAAATAATTGCCCGCCCCTGTGCTAGCAGCTGATGCAGGCTTAATCAGCTGTTTGCATCTGATGAAGTGAGCTCAGGATCATGAAAGCATCTCTGATTCAGTGGGCACATCTACAAAAGATGCTTACTGCGCATTAACCTAATAACACTGAGCAGTAGTGTGCTGGTCAAAAACTGCAAATAGCCTACTGCACAGTGTTCTTAGGCTAATGCACAGTAAGCATTACAAAATAAATGTACACCAGCACTACTGCGAGGTAACTTTAGTTACTGTGCATTTACTTAGTACTTCATTGGGCAAGTACTGAACTAAATGATGTGCAGTAACTAAGGTGCCAGGGCCAGGGTCATTCCTGCTAGGGGTCATTAAATGGTAAACAGCAAGCGGTAAATGGTATCAGTATAATTGTCATTTAACCGTTTACATTCATACTCTGTAGTATACATAGGGTAACAATGTTCTGTGTGAAATAGTGAGAATCTTTATTAGAAAACATAGTTTGAAGGGAATCACAGACAGCAATACTTTACTTTGAAACCTGCTGTACCTTTTATATGTTAGCACAACCTGGAAATACTAGTTGTATCTTTGGATGTCAGTGCCTGTTGTCCTTTGCACAGTCCCTTTAGCTAAGTGCTGTACCTGACATTTCAGGAGCAGCATTATACTTGGTGGCGTGTAAGACCAGAGCGGGGGAAGTACTGGGATAATTGAATGTTAATTCCTTTTAGGATGGGCTTGTATATGCCTGAAGACTGATTTAAGGTGAATAAAAGGGTACTTATAGTTGCAAATGATCTGTTTAGTCACTAAAAGCAAGCTGTGTAAACACATGTGAGACTCACTAAACCACAAATGCCAAGAAGTTGCGAAATTTTCCCCAAGCTCTAAATGTCTTGTAGGGCAAGTAAGGCAGCCAATTGAACACACATTATCTGGAGGTTTATTTTCCTTCCTGTTCTTGAATCTTAACTGTGCTGAATGCAGCTCCATTTCCTGTTATCAATTTTGTCCTCATTCTTATATTTCAGGCAGTCATTCAGTGTTAGATGCTTATCAAGTTAAAGGAAATGGTTTAAGTATTCCTTTGTTTGCATTTATAAAGGCATGGTTTCTCTAAATGAATTCTGAATTTCTCATGTTGCCTACTGACAAATACTGTGCATAAGAAATTCATATTATTGTAGGTCACTGAATTCATTTTTAAAATGCCAATTGACATCATTCCTTCAGGGAATTTAAGTTGCAGCTTCATATTATGTTCTAGCACAAATGTGGAAATTCAGTGTTTTAGAAGGAATCTCATTTGGAGAACAGAAGCAGCTTAACATGAATCAACTTATACCTTTCTAGCATTTAAATCCTACTAAATGGAAATAGCAGACTTAGTAGAGCTTTTCACTGTCACTACCTATCTAACATTTAGTAGAAAATTGGGATCACTTTCCTTACCTCTGGCACCAACCTTCACTACTGTGGTTGATCCTTGTATTTTGCATAAACAAAAATGGAATTTGAAGTACTGATAATGACCACAGCTGGTTAGTTCAAAATTAAAATTAGGAGGCCTAGATTCATGAAAAGAAATAGCCAACGACAAGCTATCCAAAGCTATTTGTGTAAGAGAGTGATTTTTGATTGGAAATTGCTGTGGATACCATTGGTATTCATTATATTCACTGACATCTTGCATGCATGTAGTTTCTGTCAGATAGTCAAATATAGTGCATTCTAGATGAGAGACAATCATTAAGCAATAAAATTTGCTTTTCATTTTATTATAGTAGTGCCCTGTAATGCTGTTGTCGTTAAATGTCTGTCAGCAGTTCTCTTATAACCCTCATTTTTTTGAGTTTAAAAAATTGGCTGGTTTTATTTGTAGAATTTTAAAACTTGATAGCCAGTTTATTAGCCTAAATATGATTTTCCTTTTCACCAGCACTTATTCAGTTCAGCCCATCCTCCAACACTTAGAAATAGTATCATGGTGAATGATGTTTCTTTAACTCCAGACATCATAGTCTTGATTCTTTATAGTGGGTGTGTACAGATGTTACACATGGAAGTGAGGGGTAAATTTGAAACCACTGACTTCGTAATATGGGTATCTGTTGGCTTGGAGGCCCCTAACCGGCCTTGCTAATGCTTTGAATTTGATGTTGTTCTGATACAAGCCACTGGGCCTCCTTATCTTGGGAGTTTTGGGTTACACTTTTGATAAAGTTGCCTACCACACTTTTTTTTTAGGTCTAATGACTTAGTAGGTGTTCAGTCTAGTCACAGCCCCCCTTTACCTTGCTGGATTTGGAGATCAGTGAATTTCTTTCCAGTCTAAGATTCTGGGGCTCCACCACCCCTCACACTCTAGCCTTATGCCACCTTGATGTTAGCATCTTCTTTGATACATTGCTTGTCTAAGTCATCACAGTCTTGATTCTAGTTTCAATATCCTGTTCTAGTCCGATTCTTGAGACCCAGCGTCTGTCACACTCTGCTGCACTGCCTCCCCTCGGTGTGTCAAGTACCTTAGATTTGGGACCATCACATCTCAGCCTTATCTAAATTGCACATTGCCTTCTCTGTCTTACACCTTCCCATTGAATTCTAAAGTGTAACAAACTATAATCTAATGCTGCTCCAGCCCCTGCCAGTGTGGTAAGCTTTTCTTTAGCCCCTTTTTGTCCTCCTACTTCTCACAGTATCCATAGACTTGGATCATCTAGAATTGATGCATTTCACTTTTTTTTTAAACTTCTGCAAGGTACTCCATAAATGCACTTTTAAGCAGCACTTTCGTACCTCCTTAAATATGGCACAAACTAGGTGTGCCTACGCATTCATTAATGAGCCGTAATTACAGCTCATTAAGTTTTAGTACCTGTTATTACAGGTACTAAAAAATGCACTGTTATTGGAGATACTGCACATGAGTGTAGATGAACACTTTTTTGTGATGTTAATGCGCATTAGACTAAGTGTACTGTGCATTAGGGCGGTTTTTGCTAGCTGCGCTAATGTGCAGTATAGTTAGTCTAACATTCTTCAGTTTCTCGTGCAGGCGTGGCCAGCGTGCATGATATTAATCCAAAGCCAATAGGCTCATAATTTACCATGTAGTTCATTAGGTTGGGCACCAGCAGAGCCAACAGCATTTCTAGCCATGATGATCCCATAGCTCAGTACTGTATATATAATAATATGCGTGTACTCCAGATTACCCTCCCTCCCCACTCCAACAAAGGAGCCATGTGCTAATTAGGTCCATTCATGACTGGAACCAGGTGTTCTTGTCAAGAGTCCTGGGATCCCCCAAAAATGTATATGCAGATGAGGCACAGGGCAACCTGGTCTGGCTCCACCTCATGGAGGGCAGGGCCACTCTGGTCATATGCAGCAGGCTGAGAGGGGGCAATGGAGGGATTGTGCATGAACTGTTTGTGGCCCTATTTGATGTTTGCCAGGCATTTAAGGCTGGGAAAGAAACAGAGATCACTGGAAATGGGAAAGAAAGGTGCTGCTCAACTGTGGGAGTGAAGAGGAAATTGAAATATATTCAGTGTTGTGGTTTACCATGACTTGAAAAAGAGTTGGTGCTGATGCGGATTGCACACAATGGGCACTACCATTTATCTTATTCAGATGGGCTGCACTAACTTACCCTTATAATAGGTTCCCATCCATCAGTATGTTTGCTCAATATAAGCCATGTGTTTTATAGTCATGCTCAGTGTTGGCTGCACTTAATCAACTTTGTAGTTAGTTGGTTTTCATTACTGAGCATGTGCTGCTTTTGGCAGCAGTTTAGTGGTAGACAGTGTATTTTATGAGTTTTCCTTTTATGTGCATGTAAGATGAGGAGCTTTTTTCCTTATGCTGATTGGAGAAGAAAAAAATCCTTGTCTTTATATGTGAGTAAATATGGTGCACTAGGTTAGATGAGGCACAGGTTAGACTGATCTAATTGAATGTCTGTACACATTTGGAGCACAAACCTAGGGCTCAGAAAGCACAGTTGCTTGCTCTAGGACCAGGGCTGAGCTTTTCTTACTCCTCCCTACCACCAGGCTATTTTTTTAGCACCCCGGACAATCCCCCTGCAAATCAAGTAACTCCCCTCCCTTCACTACTAGCCCCTCCAATTCTGCCAACCCCCTTTGTGATCCTGCTAGCCCTCTGATCCTGCCTGCTCTTCCCCCCACACTCTAACTTACCTTAGATCAGGCTCCTGGCACTGGATGAATGTCTGTAAAACTGGCACCCAATTATAATCATAGCTTAAAGTGAGCTGTGTGATTGCTCACAGCCTTGGAACATCTGTACTGTTATGCAGTTAATTTGCACAAAGCAGGATCCAAGTAAAGAATAACTGAGTTACATCAGGCAGCTATTTTTTTTATTCAATCTAACGTCCTGAACTTTTAATTGTAACATCTGTCTATATCCAGTGTTAGTCCAGTGTATTACTGTATGTTAATCAGGCCTCATGGGTGCATAATATATTTATATTTTTTACCTAGTGCTCAAAGTGTTGTAGCTGCTGTTTACCACTGCATAACAGTTTGAAATGGGAAGAGATGAAGAAAAATCTAACCAGTTGAAAACTAGAATTTAGGTAGGGCTTGAGTTTTAACTCGCATCCTTTTTGGAAAGTGCTGTGGGCTTTCTAGTGAACACAAATATTCTAGCCTTAAATGGTAGACTTTGTCATTGGTCCCCAAACTGTTCCATGCCAGGTTTTCTTTTCAACCAGATATGTCTGAAATTAATTTTTCCTATTGAGTAAAGGTACCTTCCTGTGACATTCCTCTCCCAGGCTGCACAGAAAAATCTTATCCAAAAGAAAATACAGTAAGAAAACATTTCCCCCCCACTATGTTGACTAAAACATTAGTTAAAGTAGAGCAGCAGTATTGAGAGACTGGATGACTCATTTTGTATGTCCTTGCATAGGTTAGACTTCTTGTTGTCTTACTCAGCACAGAGGAAATGCAGAATTAATGTTGGGTATTGCATTTTCATTTTATATCTCTTTTAACTGAGATTACTCATTGTAAAATATTTTATTTTAAATGTGATTGCTATATATTTAACAACAACTACTACTTAAGCTTTTATACTATCTTAGTATTCCATGATGTCTGAGACCTCTTTATCTTAACATTTAAAAGGGATTTCATCCTGCAGAGGGTAAATTAGGATCACCTCCTTGGCCCTACTTGAGATGCACCTGTGAA
>NW_017729022.1:6529336-6530194 GCF_001723915.1 Gavialis gangeticus
GAGATCAGCCAACCTGGAAGAGAAGACATGCTTGCCTTTCCCTTCCCTTCCCCCTGTAAGATACTGTTGTAGAAACCTCCAGCAGGTTGGAGAGACCAATGTACACAAAGTTGTTAGGACTGGTTTCTGGGATCCTACAAACATTCAAGTCCATTGCTCCACTTTCACTTCAAGCACGTGGGGTAAAAAGTGCTAACACTTTTTCCTGTGTGCATCTGTGAAGTAACTGTAGCCAAGCAGGCTGTAAAATGTTGTTTCGTTTAATGGGAACCTGATTTTTTCCAGGGGGTTTGACCTACATCAAAATAGGCATGGTATAATCGTTTATACACAATGCCTTTCCAAACTGCATTGCTGCTTCTTTTCCATTAGTAGCCAGCAAGACCACACAGTCTGCCTGGCTTGTCTACATTAACCTTACAAATACACATGGGCACATCCCAGGAAAGAATTGTTAGCACTGGTTTAGGGGATGGGACTGGCAGGTGTAAATGGGCATGGTGGTTGGCCAGCTCATAGATTCATAGATTAAGGGTCGGAAGGGACCTAGTAGATCTTCTAGCCCGACCCCCCACCAGGGCGGGAGAACAACAAAACCCCAAAACAAGAAACGGGACTCAGATGAGTCCAGCCAGGTAGGCATCCAGCCTCTTCTTAAAGACCCCCAGGGTAGGGGCCAGCACCACTTCCCTTGGAAGTTGGTTCCAGCTCCTAGCCGCCCTAACTGTGAAGTAGTTTTTGCGGATGTCCAATCTATACCTCCTCTCCATCAACTTGTGCCCATTACTCCTTGTTATGCCAGCGGGCGCTAGGGGAAACAGCGTCTCCCCCAAACCCTTCTGGTCCCCCCTAGTGAGT
>NW_017729022.1:6535194-6551979 GCF_001723915.1 Gavialis gangeticus
TGCTGATTGCCCCTGAGCATCATTTCTGATGCCGGCCCATCACAAATGTGCTCCTTGATGATCTTCTCAAAGAGTTTCCCCAGGATTGAGGTAAGACTGACGGGCCTATAGTTACCCGTGTCCTCCCTCTTCCCCTTCATGATGCATTACAGTAGTTTTTACTTGTTGTATGATTCTTAAGGGAGCCTATCCAGTCAGCACAAATTGAGAGCGGCCCCAAACTACTTTAACTTGCATGAAAATCCAAGAGAGAATACCATAAGAATGTCCCTGTCCTGTGGTCAGTGGATGTTGGATACAACAGATTTCTGCTTTCAGCTAGACATAAATGAAGGGAACCTGGTGGGCCATTTCAGCATGAAATACGAGTTCTACACATAAGAAACCTAATAATGGTCCTCTTACACAAGTGAAGATGTAAAAAGCTTGAGTAAATTGGCAATGTCCAGTCAGGTGAAATGTCATTTAACTCAGGTGGTTGGACCCTATCTGCTTTTTATATGCCTTGTAAATCAGCATAACATTATGATTATTACAAAATTTAACCAGTAACTTAAATTACTGAACAAGGACTGTGTGTTACGACTGTTACTCTCTGATCAAATGAGTTGGACTCAGCGGAGTACAGTGTTCTGTTTGGGACACTTAACAAGGCCTGTTCCTGAATCTCTGCATTACAAGAGGAAAGAAAAAGCTTCATTGAAGGGGCATTTAATTTAAAACAGAATAGACGTACTTCTTTGTATGCTAGGGAAGCTGATAAAATAGTGGATTCAAAGGAATGTCCACTGGACTGATCTTCAAATAAAACTTGATATTAACCTTTAAATCCTACTGTCCTGATTCTTAGAACTGGTTGCTAATTTGGAGATCTTTGGAAACGTTATGGGAGAAGGCTCATTATCACAGTCCCCAGTGTACTCATATGTGCTACAGAAAAGAAATTCCACTAAAGATTACAATTGAATTACTATTAGGCAGAAATGAGTGCATTTAACTGTAAAATAAAGAGATACAACTGCTTATGAGAATCCTGTCAACTGTACGTTACTAGTTTGCATGATCTCTTTTTGACATAGAGAGATTGGTAGCTATTTAAAATGTCATTGTAATGTTAATGTCCATTTGGTACAATACAATAATTAAGTGCACTTTGAAGTCCTAACATTGTGTAGTTAAAATAGTGTTCCTGCAGAGATGGCTAAGTGATGTGGCATTAACACAAATGGAATAGGATCAGATAAAAGTCATGAGGATATTCCATAACATTTTAGTTGAAAATTTTCAGTGTAGTTCTTTTTTGTCTATTTTCAAGGGATATTTTTATAAGTAAAAGACATTGAAAAACAATGTTGTTAAAGATGTAGAGATGCAAATGAACTGAGAAAAACAACTGAGCTGTGCCTTTTTCAAAAAGCCAAAGTGAAGATGTGCATGTTTAGAAAGAAGTAGTAATTGATTAGAGACATTTTCACAGGCTGCCAGCCGTTGTTTTATATGACAGCTTGGTTTAGAATACTTTCATTAGGTTCTGTAATTTGTAGACAGCAGCATGGTTTAATACTTAAAAGCCAAGCTCTGAGCCAGGAAGATCCTAGCTGGTTTTAATATGAGCAGAACACTTGAATCTCTATATAACTTTGAGCAAGTTAATTAACCTCTGTTTGTCCACCATATGACAACATAAGAAGTCATGCGTAGGAGAGAGTGACTTAGAATGGTGCTTCCACAGGAAATTGCATACTCCAGACTCTTGACTATTTTTCCTGCCATCTTTATGGGAAAAATCCTGAAGGAAAAAAGTGTAACAACCTATTATGGCTAGGGCAAGATGTGAGCTCTCACAGAGTTCACTTAGATTAACTAAATCAACTTGCCAGGTATACTCCAGGATGTTACTTGTGACTTTGCATTTTAAATGCTGGCCATTTTCCTTGTGCAATGTGAGTGGTGTGCTGTGTCTTTAATGGCGGTAGGGACTGCATGGTTAGCTATGGCATATTCCATGACATGGCCCCTTTGAGCGTCCAGGAAAGGGGTACTTAAGAAAAGAACAACCTAGGAAGGAGGGCAGTGTGCATGCTGCCTCTTCCTTCATTGAAGTAGGAATGCTATCAGTACACAGCTGGGCTCCAGTAAATTGGGGCAGGAGAGACAACTGAAAGGCCCAAGTCAGAGATGTAGGTTTTAGGCTATAGCCAGCCTAAATTATTAAAGCTCCAGAAAGAAGGCCCAGGGCCTCCAAATTCTGTCAGAAAAAGAACTTTTACTATAGGGGAGGGTTGTGCAACCCCTGCATCCAAGAAAAGTAAGCCTGCCTGAATTCATACATGGGACTCCTACTCTTAAGAGAGAATGTCCATATATGTTAGGATATGGACCTGACCTAAAAAAGAGATAGGATTGGACCTGACCGAAAAAAATGTTCAGACGCATGAGCATTTGTAGGGTAACTCTAGATGAAAATGACTAACTGCTTCCCAACCAAAAAATGTTGGTACTTGGTGGGGGGGGACTTAAAAAATAAGCCCCTTCAAAAAGGAATGGCTGTGCCATGACAGGGTGTACAGAGGGGGAGGGCACATGCAGGTGTATATAAAGGAAGGAAGAGTAGTTAAAGCCTTAAGTCAGATTCTGTAGCACATAGTAGGAATCTAAGTGGACTGGGATTCTGTTCAAGTACCCTGAAGTCTACTAATGCATCTACCTCTGTTACACACCATCATCTGATCCTTAAGATTGAGTTGCAATAAAAAAAACAGTAAGGAGGAGAACTCATCTACTTTTGCATTAACAATTTTTCAGGGACTTTAGCAGGATGGGATAGAGTTGCATTTAGTTGCATAAATCCACTTATATACCTACTAAGTGCAATAGAATCTGGCCGTTAATTGCCAAAATAGTAGTTCTGTTATTTTCAGACATCAAACTTTTAGCATGAGCTCATGTTGGTGTATTTACTTGAATCTAAGACAACTTTGAACTTAATTTAATCTCCTTAAATTTTATTCTATACATAGAAAATGATAACTTTTTGATAATTTTCTGCATATAGAATCTGATTAGTGGAAAGCCATTTTAAATGTATTCCTCATGCTGCTGTGTGCTAGGTATAGCAGAGATGGTTGGTGAGGGACCAGATCCCTGCCCCTTGTCCTTCTATGCCTGCCCCTCTGCCATGTGCCTCCCTGCTATCTGCTCCCCTGTACCTTTGTTTGCCCACTATTCGCTGCCTCCCCATCCTCTGATTTCCCACCTGCAGCCTGAACTCACCCCCTTTCACTTGTGCTTGTGCCTGCTCCCCCCTGAAACATGTCTCCCCTACTTCCTGCCCCTATGTGCCTGTGTCTGAACCTGTATCTCTCCCCTCCTCCTTGCCTTCTGCTGCAGCTCTGCTCCTCTGGGGCAGTCAGCAGCACCACAGCCCCAGCCCAGCCCAGCCCAGCCCAGCTTAGCAAGGGACAAACAGCAATAGCTTCTGACTGGGTGGGCCCAGGGCTGGAGGGACTAGAGCTGAAGGTAAGGAGGGAGGAACAGCTGGGGAAGGGAAGTAGAGGGGTGGGGGAGCAGGCACAGACATGGGGTAGGGAGAAGAGAGCAGGCCGCAGGGCCCCCTTACCCTTCCACTCCTCCTGCAGTGTCCCCCATACACTCTTTGGCAGTGAGCCCCCTCCCCACACAAACAAGCCATTCTGGCTTGGAGCAGGCAATGGTTCAGCTCCTGCTTCAGCCCCCAAGCCTGGGGTGAAAGCTGGGGCTGAGTCACTGCCTGCCCCTGGCTGGTACTTGAATCCAGGACAGGGCTCCTCCATTCCTAACTGAGGGGGAAAGCTTTGTTTTAGATTTGACTAAGTACAGTATATAAAACTATATCTAGTGAATAAAGTGTAACATTCAGTCTTACATGCTCACTGTATTTTACAATGGGATGACATACAATAGTTGCTGTTGTTCATCTTAGTAACAGAAAAACTCTTCTAAAATTTCTACTTGTTAATTTAATGTTTTAATTTGCTGTACTGTATTTGGCACTCCTGTTTTGAAAAATCTGGGATACACCTGAGGAACCTCAAACTTACCCAGTTCTAGTTTTAACTTTTTAATACATTTTAAACATATGTTGAACTGAAGAATGGCTTCAGAAAAAAACAATTTGTGAAAACGCATTTGATAATTTTTGTATTTTGATAAAGTTTTCACCAATCAGACAGTCAACAGCTTTTTAAAAGGGCATATTTATTTGTATACTCCCATGCAGTCAGTTGTAATGTCTTATAATTTTAGTCCTTTTATTGTGAAGAAACAAAGTGCACTCACTTTGCAGATGATAGGAAGAAATTTGAAACACTTCTTTGCGAGGTTATAATTTAGAGCATAGTCTGACATGGCCAAGGGAAATGAGCCAAGTTAAAAGCCTTTTCTGTGCTATTGCCTCTGTAACCATCCTAAATGTAATTCGCACTTTATGACAGTCTCAAATCTTCTGGGTAGGCAGTATCTGTAGGAACCTTACGTATGGGGAATATGTCGCTTTATTATAGCACTCTTCAAGCAGGAAGTACAAGAGCTGCATTCTTTTCTCATCCATCACTGTTAAAAGTATGTTAGGCCATTGGCGTTGAATTGCTTCATATTTTTAAATGACTTCATTGTTGTAATACAAAACCCAGGAAATTAAAACGTTAGACTGTGTATATCTTAGGTCTCAGAGGGGGCATCTACATGGAACGGTACTGTGCAGTGGTTATTGTATTTTTGTTTAGTATTTGTATAATCAAGTATTTAATAATTACATAGCAACTAGAGTTACTGTGCAGTAATGCCAGTGAGTGTCTTTTTAAATGATGGCACTGCGCAGTAGCCTAATAATACTGTGCAGTTGCATATTAATACTGTTATTGCTATGATATGCCACAGCGCAGTATTATTCAGCTACTGCGCAGTCAGCTTCTCATGTAGATGCACCCAGAAAAAATGTGATTAGCTTCACAGCAGTTACTGTAGAAAAATGTTAAGACTCAGCTGGTGTCATCACTTGGAGTTTGTTCTCTTTTCTGTTCTCTTCTTACCCATATTTTTTCCCCTCATCTTTTCTTGCCTTCTCCATTTTGTGGCCGCCTCTTAGCAAAATTAAATAAAAATGTTATGATTAGTAACTCTGAAAAACTATTCATAATGACTAACCTAAGCGTTCTTTCCTTATGTAGCTTTACTAAGGCTCCCTTTACACTTTATGCACTGGTTTCAGGACTAGGTTACTGCCAATTATCGGGTTAATTTTTCTCTCGCATACAAGTGGGAACATATTTGTTGTCAAATGTATTTAACTGCATGATGCAATGTCAGTCCCAGTTTGTTGCCTATTTTAACATTTTAACAAACTCTGGCTGTCTGGATATTCATTAGGTGCATAAACTACTTGGGTGTATGGCATCCATACCAACTGCAACTGTCTACTTTGTAACTAAGTTCATGGCTGCTATATCCTCTCTTATTTTAGTTTTTCTGATATGAAGAGATATTTTTATCATGGATTTTCTTTTGCAAAACCTTAATTATTTTACCATTGCGAACTGACAGAAATTGATTTTGTGTGCATGTCATTAATTGGATTTAATTAGAAATCTTGAAAATAAGGGGAACAAGTCAGTTTTGGGGATGCGGATTCCACAGTATTGGCAGCATTTTGTGTTTAGTGAACACTGACTTTTTACCTTACGTTTGAGTACGTGTATAGCTGTTTTTCAGCCCTAAGCCTGCGCACCTAAATGAAATATACACTGTACATAAGTCCAAACAGTTCATGCAAATAAAGTTATTAGGGAGGAAAATTGGAAGACCTGATATTTATTGTAAAAACTGATTTGTCAGTTCATTTTGCCCTCACAGTTTATTTTCTGATGACATATTTTCTGATGGCTTAATGCAATTTAATAATATACTAGAGGCAAAACAGATGCCTGGTTTCTGGACTAAGTTACTGCTAATTAAAGGGCTAATTTTTCTCTCACATACTCACAAGTGTGAACATATTTGTTGTCAAAATGTTGAATAATTCTATAAGCAAAATTGGTCCAGGAAAACTAAATGGATATTTTCCATTCCATGTAGCATTAGTATTTGTTTTTAAGAGTGCCATGGGAGCAGCTATTAGTAAAAGTATTGATTATTAGTCTGCTCTTAATAACAGTCAGCTGCATAATAGTAGAGTAGCATTTGGGGAAGTTAAATTTCAGTTTACTCAAGTTTTAAAGGAGAGTGGAAAAGCTTACCTGAACAGTGTACCTGTGCCAGTGATTTTCACTTTTTATGTCAGAGATCTACTTCTGTTTCTTTGATGTATAATCCTGTCATTCTGTAAGAGTTCACAAAAATATATGGGTCACAGTCTGACACACAATCATTATTTAACTGCAAACATGCATCTGAAGTTGAGAGATTTATGAGCTGGACTCTCCCAGAAAGAAATTGGGTCATTTGGAGATGGTTAGCCTTTTTGTAATTTAGCTGTAAGTGATAACATTTAACAAACAAAAGGCTATGAAGCTGGTTGTGGAACAATAATGCAGCACATCCACTATTGCTTTTCCATCTCAGCAAAGTGACTGGTTAAGATCAGTTGCAACCATGGATAGGGAAGGATAAAAGAGTTATTTGGATGAGAAGTAATACAATACTGTATGCTTAAATATATGCTGAATATTTAATTCTCCATTCTAGGTGATATTGTGGTGCTTGCAGGAAAAAAAATGTTGATATAAAAGGATGATTTATTTATATTTATGGATCCAGTTCTTTTTCAAATGTAGTAGTTTCTTCAGCCAAGTAGGTAAGAAATATGGATTACAAAGCATGCCGGCTAGATTCTGTGCACAAACAACACAGGTAAAGAATGTAATATTTTTAGCTATTTTATATATTTTACCTCTTTCTGGAATTTCATGTGTGCAGCTAATTTGTTACATTTTACCAGAAGTCAAGATAATTTGGGGTTCATATAGCAGTTGCACAAACTTTTGCTGTTCTTTTGGTACCAAAAAACACATTTTTCTCATGGATTTTCTTTTTGCAAAACTTAAATTTTTAGGCTATTGTGAATTGATAAAAAATGATTTTGTGTTTATGTTGTGAAATTAATTGATTTTAATATTTGATTGTGAATTTGTAATAAAAAGTGGGACAGGTTAACCATAATTTGTAAGAGGAAATAAATATGTTACCAGCGGCTGACTCTACAAGATGCTTAATGCCCTTTGGAAAAATGAGCTAATGTGCTAATGCGCAGTAGATTGGTCCAATGGGCATTGGGTATCACAAAAAAGCATTTGCTTGCGCTAATGCACAGTAGACTTAGTCCAATGAGCATTAAGCGTCACAAAAGAGCATGAGAGGGCATGGAATGAAAATTTAAATATCCTGTTGGTATAGGAAGAGTAATTACAGGGATAAAACAGCAGCTCCCTCTATAACCTCAGGGGTAAGCACGAGTATGTGAAATTCTGTCTGTAGCAAACTCTGGGCCGATTATTTTGCAAATATAGGGAAAGCTGAATTTGGAATCTGAGATGGTCCTTTGCAAATGGGTTGGACAGGTTCTTGCTAAAGATGAAAATAAGCAGGAGACTGTGTAAAGAATGTTTCTTTAAAACCTTATGGTTTTTAAGGCCTCCTCCAGATCTCTACATCTAGTTCATGATGGCTGAGCACTTGGGATTGATGCTAAGGGTCTAGCCAGCATTTTGACTACTCAGTCCCAATGGTGTATCAGGACTGTTTTTATATGTTGGATAATAGCTCAGGATAGTCAAGGGAAAACTGAAAACCCAAGCACATACTATTCCTTACCATGAACAATAAAAGCAGGTGAGTGCTGAGTGAGCCATATGAAAAAAATTCAGTGTCTTGACAATTCACATTATGGGTCTTAAAGTGATTTATAGTTTTAGCAAAAGACTGAGGTCAGTGGTCACGCATTTAGAAGAGCCCTTGCTGTTGCCTCATCCTTTGTTCTTTTAAAATATTACAAGATGTGGTTGCTGATTGATACTTTTATGTTTTTGCACAACAGAGTTTTGATTGTCAAACTTAGTAGCTAAAATTAATTTGTAACCAAAAATATGTAGTGGATGAAGTGTTGAAACCTTATTTGTTTTTTAGAACACCTTTTAAACCATATGTTTTCTTTGTGCTTGGTGCTCACACAAATCTATTTGGTTGAAGCAATGTTAAACAAGGATGAGTCAAAATTTCTAGGATATTTGGTTGCTTTTTTACATGGTTGGACATACAGTTTGTTGTAATAGTATTTAAAAATGCAGTCTTTGAAAGAGACTTTTACACACAGTTTATCTTTTTTTTATAAACAAGTCCTTCTGTGAGCCAATTCAAGCTAATTAAAAGTAGTATAGAAATGTTTTGCATTTAAACATGGAGAACACATTTATGTCTTGACAGCACCCTCATTATAATGTTTTTCACATTTTGACACATCCCACTGTGATCTCAGTAGACAGCTTTGGTAACACTTAATTTCGAGGAAACTACTTTATTTTAACAGTTTTTTCATTTAATCTAAAAATATTTGTAACTAATGTCTGTAAGTGTGACTGGCAAAATAAACCATTGGTTTGTTCACCGTTAGTGGGTGGGGCATATATTTACAGAACTCTTATTGGTAAGAAAAGGAGTTACTGTGCCCACATAAATTCCATGTGCCTTTAGAGGTGAGATATTGTATCTTAGGACAAAACAGATTACCCCAAACCTGCCTATCATTTAATTACACCTTCCTATTAAATATTTGGTTTTGGCAATGTTGGAGATAGTTTGCCACTCTGAGTCAGTCCTGTGCATGTGCGAGATCTTCCAGTGGATTTTTCTTTTTTCACTGCTTGGTTGTAGTATCAGCAGCAAAAAACAACATTCTGTAATACAGTGCTGAAGTATTACTTCAGTGCAGAATCTGAGTAAAGGTTGCTTTCCACTAAATTACCCAAACTATTTTCTGAAAAGCCATGTGGCTTTTCCTTGGAAGTCACCCATTGAAACACTGACCACGCTCAACTTGCTTAGCTGACAAAATCTGAACTGAAGTGTCAAAGTACTATCGGATAGCTGTAGGCATACAACAAGCACGCCAGTTTTATAGATGTTCCATTTACAAATGCATTTCAAAGAGTTAAGCACAGGCATGGTTTTCAGTCTAGATTTTGTTAATCAGTCACACAGTGTGACAGTGATCCTAAATACTCTCTCAGATTCTATAAAGCCGTTGGGAAAGAAAGTGCAGATTTGATTGGCTTTCCTATTCTACAAACCTGTCTGTCACCTAATAAGCATATCCAGCATGACCTGGTAAAAAGTTAAGCCTATGAAAATATGCACTGAGCAACTAAAGCAGTACAAAATAAATCAATAGAATAAAATCAAGTTAGCATGAGAGTGAGCTACCACAAGTTAGCTTGAAAAATAAAGTTCCATTTGAAATAAATTTAGTTTTCCGGGGCATATTTTCATTAGTGCCTAATACCTCTACCCTTGGATATTAGGCATTTCATGTCTGAAAAGTTAATAGCTCTTTTGATCAGAAGGTAAAAAAAAACAAACCTTTGTGCAGTTTCAAATGTTTGACTTCCATATGTATAGGCAAGCTTTCTTAATAGACAAGCATATTTATTAATTGCTTAGAGGGATAATGAAAGGATAATGAAGATTCTACAGTGGTGAACACAAGTTTAGAAGTTTAGGTAGATAAATGAGCAGTTCAAATTATTTTGACTTTTTTTCTTCTTTAGTTCCATTTGTATTGGACTGTTTTTAATTATTCCTATTTTTTAATTATAATGAAATCACGTTATTCTTACAGCCATGCAAATGTTTTTTTGACTCATTGTTTTGTTTCCTAACTAAAAATGTTCATGTAGTTGGATACTCACAAATTTATGGTGTATAGTATTTGGCAATGAATTTTAGCTGTCTTTTGACACTAGTTGTTTTACGCTAGGGGAATAGGTTCCATAGAAGTGTTATAAATATATTACACAGTAAGTGCAACAGTCATATTGATGCAAAGCAACATGTTCAAACAAAACATGTTAATGAAATCTTCCATGTGCTTTTATATAGAAATAAATTGTTTCAAAGATTTAGCTTCTATAAGATGTCCCTATTTATTCATATTTGAAATATTTGTATTAAGTTTTCAGTAACATTTTATTTAGAACATAGACTAAAAATAAGCCTCTGTTTGGAGGAATATTGAATAATTAGGTTTGAGAGAGAGGCCCAGATCATCAAAAGCTGTATATGCTTCCAACACCCATCAATCTCTATGGGAATTAAGTGCTTAAATGTCTTCTGTGACATTTTCTAGAGGTTTTTCCATAAGCTCAACCTCTAATAATTTAGTTAGTTTTTGTGGGTTAGAAAACAGAACCAGTGCATCACTCAAGTGCAACATAACTTTTTGTCCAGTATGACTGTATGTAATTATTATAGCTGCATGGTATAGGATTGCCCAAGCCGACACTATGGGTATGTACAGATGTTATATTTAAATCGACTTAAGTAGGGTTAGGTCGATCTGTACAGATGTTCGGGGGAGGTTAGCTAGGACAAAAAATGACCGGCCCAATATAATTTAGTTCACCTGAGGTGGTGAACTAAGTGAGATTGGGAATGGGTTAGTCCAATCTAATCAATGTCTAAACACATTTGGAGTTCAATCCTGGGGCTGGGGAAAGCTCAGGTGCTTGCCCCAGCCTCAGGGCTGCACTTTTCCTTCTCCCTACCTCCCCAGCCTATTTTTTTTTAGCCCCTTGATAGAATCATAGAAAATTAGGGTTTAGAAAGGCCCTCAGGAGGTCATCCATTCCAATCCCTGCTGTCAGGACTGCCCGCACCTACATCATCCCAGCCAAGATTTCGTGTAGCTGGGTCTTAAAAACCTCCAAGGATGGAGACTCCATAACCTTTCTGGGTAACCCATTCCAGTGCTTCATTATCCTCCTGGGGTGCCTATACATGTGCAGGGCAGATATTTCCGAAGGCACTGTAACTTTTGCGCTTTACTTGAAGTGCTTTAGGGTAAAGCACCTTAAAAGTTAATAGATGTTCCATGGCTTGGTGTCAGTTTTGTGCCTTGCTGTAATTCTGTAGAGGACACAGAGATTGCCTTGAGACACGCTGATACTGAGCTCCAAAGCTAGCTACACCTGGTGTTAGCAATTAGTAATTACCACTTTGTAAAGCCCCAGTTAAATACACGTGCAATAAAGGGGATTTAGGTAGGCCGAGATGCACTATCACAGTTAGCCTTGCATTTAAAACACATACGAGATTTAATTAAGGTGACTTCCACCATTTAAAAAAATGTTCTAAAGTTGCCCATGTGTATTAAATGATGGCTTTAGAATGCTTTAAATGGTGAAAATTGTCATGTGCATAGGCACCCCAGTGAGAGTTTTCCTAATATTTCACCAAAATTTCCCTTGCTGCAACTTGAGACCATTTTTCCTTGTTCTGTCATCTGCCACCACTGAGAGGCCTTCCCACTCTCGGAAAGACAACCATTACCCTGTGGACCTACCAACCTTCCCTGATCCTGCCAACCCTACCATGGACCTTCTAGCCCACTCCCCCTACCCTAACTTACTTAGATTGGATACTCTGCATGGTGAATGTCTCCACAAGTGAGACCTGATCTATGATCATGTAGCTTAAAGTACTTGTGTACGTACCATAAGTTTAAAAGCAGCTCTTTTTGCAAGTCAGTCTGCCTTTTCCTTTTCTCTGTTCTTGCATAGCAGTGTACTGAATGTTTCTCATTTGGTCTATCCAAGTTTTCATGGTGATATTAGCCTGAGGCCAGATCATTAGTTGGTTGTCATAAGTTCACTTTGTTTCAAGATATGAAGTCATTTTCCAGTTTTGAGGTAGCAGCTCCTTGACAACAGGGTGGGAAGTAGACTCCATATAGCTGCAAGGCATTTTGCACAAGCACAAGGGGGCTGGCAGGGTGGAGTAAAAATATGAGCTAAATAAGAGAGACCGTGTTTAGCCACACACTTCCAGAAGACTCAGCTGAATTTCTTCCATTGTTGTGCCCTGTTGCATCCTCACAGACATGTTAAGATATTTTAACCTGTTTGCCAGATTAATTACAAATTTATTGTAAACCTTCACAATTCCAGCATTTTATACATTAATTGCATCCAGGATACTCTTTGGTTTCTGGGCCATAGTTCCTGTGGTGCTAGTGCAGTTCTGATGTGTAATGCTGCCTCCCTTTAAATCCAGGAAATGGGCTTTAGCATTCATCACCAACAGGTTTAATTCAAGTTTGGTATGTCTGTATCAGACATCTCTTGCAAATTCAGTATGTATTTTAAGCACTAGAGAGGTCATATGGGGAGGCTGTGAAGGTTGTTGAGTCCATTACATAGTAGATGTGTCTACACATGCATTTGATCCAGGGTCAGTTTACTTGTGAGTAAACTACTCATGAATAAATGCTTCTGGGCAAGCATCTAAACATGCAGGGATGTGGGAGAAGATTTACTGCTAAAGGCAGCAAACTTGTTCTGCTTCCTGGAGCTCTGCAATGGGACCCTGCCACCACCAGGGAGAGCTCTAGACTCCCCATGGGTGCTAGCCTAGGGGCTTGCAGGGAGCACCAGGCCAGAAAACAGCTGGGCTGGGATATTGCACCCTGCCCCTGGGGGCCTGCCTGCTGCCAGTGTGGGGACAATGTTTCCCTGCCCCAGCAGCAGGGAGCTTCTGGCCCTAGCTCCCTGATCAGGGGCAGGGGACTTGGAAAGAGCTGCAGTGGAGGGGTGGGTCCCAGCCCCATGCCCCATCCACTGGTGGGGCAGCTAGCAGTTAATTGCTAGCTGCCCCACCAGCAGATCAGGGTAGGGGGCTGGGATCTACCTGACCACTGCAGCTCTTTCCAAGCCCCATGCCTCAATCACCCAATGAAGGCATGGTGCTGGGACCTTCCCCTGACCAGCACAGTTCCCAGACCTTGCTCTGTAGTCATGGGGCAGAGGCTTAGGAGACTGTTCCCCACTTGGCTCCATGAGTGCAGAGCTGGATGGAGAGCACACTGGGGAATTTGTTCCCTGCTCAGCTCTGTGAGTGTGGAGCACCCCCAGCTTCATGCCTATGAAGCTGAATGGGGAACAAGCTCCCCAACTTGTTCCCTACCCAGCTCCGCAATTACAGAGCTGGGTGGGGAACAGGCTCCCCAGCATGGGCAACTGGCGCCTCCTGAATCAAGGGAGCACTTGCTCCCCACAGCAGCCAGTCAGTTACCAGGAGGGAGGGGGTTCCCCCCCCCACAGCCAATTGCACCAACCCAGAAGTGCCAGCAGCACACCTGAAAGGGCCACGGACGCTCCCGGAAGTGCCAGCGGTGCTTCTCTTGGTGCCCAAACTCCCCGGCCAGCACTCTCAGGTGGGGCACCAGCCTGACTCCCCCTGCCTGTTGCCTAAGCAGGGAACACTGGCTGTCAGGGGGTGTACCAGCACTCTAAGGGGGTGCCCGTGCACCCCCTATGCTTTGCCACTGATTTCCAGCTTGCATCAGCAGGGAGCTCCACGGTCATAGGGCTTTGGCTGGAAGATTCATAGATAGTAAGGCTGGAAGGGACCTCGGAAGATCATTGGGTCCAGCCCCCTGCACCAAGCAGGAAAGACAGTTGGGGTCAGATGACCCCACCAAGGTGACCATCTAGTCTCGTCTTGAAGATTTCCAGGGTAGGAGATTGTACAACCTCTGGAGAGAGATTATTCTACAGTCTGGACACCCTAGATGTGTAGTTTTCCTTAATGTTGAGCCTGAAACTGTCTTCCAGGAATCTGTGACCATTACTCTTAGTTTTTCCAAAGGGTGCCCTGATGAACAGCTGTTCACCAAGCCCTTGATGTATGCCTGTGATGTAGCAGTAAGCTGCTACCAATTCCCCTCTCAGCCTTCTTTTTTTCAGGCTCAAGAGTCCCAGATCCCTCAGCCTTTCCTTGCATTGCTTGCCATGCAAGTCTCTGATCATACGGGTGGCCCTTCTTTGGATTCTCTCAAGCTTTACCATGTCTGTGGTAAAGTATGGTGCCCAGAACTGGATGCAGTACTCCAGCTGCGGTCTCACCAATACTGAATAGAGTTGGAGAATCACTTCTTTGGTTTTGCTAGAGATGCATCAGTCGATGCATGCCAGGGTATTGCTAGCCCTGCTGACTACAGCGCCACACTGCTGGCTCATGTTCATATTGTGATCTGTTATTACCCCCATTCATTCATAATGCTTATCTTAATCCTTATCTTCCAGCACCAGCTCTGGGACTGTGGGACTGGTGCTGGGTCACTGTATGGGTCACACTTTAATTCAGAGAAGAGACCACAGTGGATCATTTTTTAAATCAAAATCAGGACTCTGGAGAACAAAATAACTCCTTAGCTGTTGATAAGTCCTTTTTCTCTGAGGGAATCTTATTGTGGTAGACGTAGAGGAGGCTGAAGTTGAACAGTTCTGAATGGCATAAAGAGCTCAGGCCCTCCTTCATTTAGAATGGTCTACAGCTCTACCTTCTTCTAGAACTAAAATATTGAACACGACTGCCTTTTCAGCAGTATTACAGATAATTGTACTAATGCAGTCTAGAAAAGTTCCAATATCATTAAGGTTTTTTGCTTTTTTTGTTTTTAAGTGCAAAAATTCTTTCTACAGCCTTCCTTAGTCTGCTGGCCACAGAGTCTTACAGTAGTCTTTTGCTTTCCTTATCAATTTTCTATAATTTCTAAATAAATTTGGGCAAGCTTTGAGCTTCAATTTAATTCTCTCCTAAAGCATATATAGAATATATACAGTTATTTTTTGATAGTTATAAGTTGCCCTCAGTATATTCTTTTAATGTGTTGTGTGATCTACAGAGAAAACCTGTTAGGAATGTACTGTTTGTCAGTGATAAGAATTTAAGACGTTATTAAAGAGAATTAATAAAATAATTTCTTAATTATAATATTACCTTATATGAAACTTATGGTATCTCCTGACGTTCAATGGATTGCTGAGAACAGCTGCACGCAGAAGGAAAGGAGCTTGGAAGCGTATTCATTCTTTCTTCTCTTTGACCTTGTCTCCAAACTTGGTTGGAAGTCAGTAGGGTCTGGACTGTGAGCAGCAGGTGAATGACAGTGATACTTTCATGCCATTTCTCTTTCTACCTCCAGCTGTGGACAGTAAATGATATCCAGGGGAACAATGGAATAGCTGTGGTTTTATTTTTTTAATATAATAAATGTACTGCGTCATTGTATGTCCAAATAAGTTGTAGTTTCCATCTAGGAGGGTAGCAGGATACTCAGTTTTCACAAACTTGGGATACCATAGAATTAGTTGTATGAAATTAAGCTTAATATATCATTGAGGAGATAGATCTTAAATAGAAAGTTCAGTAGGTATATATTTTATCTCCCAGTAGGAATATAAGGCAGCCTACTGTACTACAGTTTGAGTCAGTGATTTTTTCAGTAACTGGCATGAACGAAGTAGAATCCACCTTAAGGGTTAAGTACATACAACTATTCTTTTTAGGCTGATTTTTCTTTACTTGAAGAGAACAAAAGATCACCTGGAGCAGCTTTTCAAGAAGAAATAAAAACAATTTTTGTGACAATATTTCCGTTATGTTTTGCATTTCATTATAGTATATTATAGCCTGGAGCATGGTTTTTCCTGTCATTGAAGAAGAAACATTTGAATGGTTAGAAGGAAAATACTGGCACTTATTTAAATAAGTAGATATTGCCAGAAGTAATATGTAAGTATATGTTGCCATAAATGAGAAGCAGGCCTGCTTGTTTTTTTTAAGTAAAGGGAAATATATCATTGTTATTAATTTTAGTCTACCTTCTGGGATATGCATGGCCTCCTCAAATGCCAGCTTAACTTTGAGACATTTTTTTGGGTGGATATTTTTAAAGTGTTATTTACAAACTATTCCCATTACTATTTAAATTAAATCCAAGAAGACATCCAATTCCCTTATATTTTTTTTGCATGTCAAACATCCAAAAAGCCCTCAGAATCACTTACATGTAGTTGAAATATTTGTATTATGCATTGGATGATGAAACTAAGAAGTTTTTAATGCATTATTGCTAATAACATTCCATGTTTGTGGGTACTTTTTCCTGCTCGCTTACCTTAAAGAAAGAGTTACAAGTGTTATCCACAAATAGATATGTGGACACCAAATGCTTTAATTCAGAATATTATGAGTTAGCATTGTACTGTTCGATTGTCCATTGTGTAATCCTGTCAGTATTTCTTGTTTGAAGAGTAGGGTTGGTTGCTAAGTAGCAGAAAATCCAAAAGCGTCTTCAGTGTTATGTGAAATGAGTAGCTTTGTGGGAAAAGTAGAGGTGCACTGATAAATTGGTCCAATATTGGATTGGCACTGATCTAAAGAAAATTGAAATTGGACATTGGCCTATAGTGGCAGATTATTTGGCCGATAAATGCCCATGCGTGTGTGCCACCACAGTGCAGCACACAGGCAGCGAGGAGCCTAGCTCGGCAGCACGGAGAGCTCTGTGCAGCCAGTAAGTCTTTTGTGGTGGAAGGGGAGTGGGGAGAGAAGGGGCATGGTGGGGCAGATCAACACCCCCGCAGTAAGGGAGGGAGCGGGGCTGGGGTAGGCGCTGCCCAGCCAGGGTGGGGTGGGCACAGAATGGAGCCGTGGCTCGTCTGTGGGGGGTGAGGAAGAGAGGGGCTCCTGCTGCTG
>NW_017729022.1:6552091-6569550 GCF_001723915.1 Gavialis gangeticus
GCTCGTCTGTGGGGTGTGAGGAAGAGAGTGGCTCCTGCTGCTGCATGCCGCTCATCTCAGAGGGCACTGGTGGTGGGGGGGGCATGTGTCTTTGGATCTGTGCAGGGCAGGCCAGGCAGGCTGCAGCTGTGGACTGGGACTGGGGCCTGCGCTGCACTCAGGCTGAGTGGCAGTGCTGGGAGGGGCTATGGGGGAGTTATGGTGAAATTTTGGGTGGTTGCAGCCCCCTCCCCCGATCCGCCTCCTAGCGTGGCTGCTGTCTACCCTGGGCACAGTGCAGCCTGCAGCTGCAGCCCACCTGGCCTGCCCCATGCAGATCTGGGGGCATATGTGCCCCCTCTCCCCCCATGCCCTCCTGGATGAGCAGCATACAGTGGTGGCAGCCACCTCCCTGCACCCTCCGGATGAGCCACAGCTCCATCCTGCACCCCTCCTGCCCTAGCTGGGTAGTGCCTACCCCAGCCCCAATCCCTCGCTCACTGCAGGGGGGCATTGATCTGCCCCCCACCCCCATTTCCCTTCCTTCCCCTTTCACCACAACAGACTTACCAGCTGGACACAGCTGTCAGAAATTGGATCGGTATTGACTGATATGCCTCCTTAAAAATCAGCTATCGGTATCAGTCCCCAAAATCTATATTGGTGCACCCCTAGGGAAAAGTAATGACATATTTCACAAGCAGGGGGATTAAAGCATTATGATGTGGGATTGCTAAAATTGATAAATAGAATATTTTTTTCAACTAGATGAACTATTTGTGATATTTATATCAGGCAGTGCTTCAGGACCTGAAGAGTTTCAGATAACCATCTCTTCCCCTACATAATTCAAGCAGAGCAAGCTGTAAAAATTCAGAATTATTAAAAGATCATTGCATTCTATTGAATTTTAAAACTTTAGCTGAAGCAAAGAGAACCAAAGTTATCTCACTAGTTAAGGCATTACTCACTATTTAGAGAGAAAGCATGTAATTGATATGACAAGCCAGTTATTTAAAACAGTTATTTTCATAGTTTATGAATTGAATGTAGGCTTTGTTTGTTAAAAGTTACCCAGTTCAAAAATCCTATTATAAAATGCTACTTTAAATAATTTTGCTCATAGTAAATGCAGCTAGCTTTTGTATGTATTCTGATTCTCCTTATTGTACAGTTTCTTTTAGGAAAAGAGGAGAATCAAGTTTTTATTCTGGAATACTTTTTTCACTAAATAATCATGTTAACAAAAGCAAATGGGCAACATTAGAGCCTTTATTATTTATGCATAGGAGAGGTTTAAAACAAGGGTAAGCTGCAGCAGTCATGGTTGTCTCTGAGCTGTACAACTATTAAATCATACTTCATTGGTCATTCTGAACAACTCCTTTTGTCCCTTGTGGGAAATTCATGATTGCTGGGTCATTCTGGGTTATTCTTCCCCATCTTTTAAACATAAATGTTCTGTCTTACTCTTCCTCACAATGTACTGCCAGGAAGTGAAGCTGTTTTAGAGTATTTGCATTAGTTATACTAGAGTATACTAAAACATTAGAGTATTTGTTACTGCCCCACCAGGGCTGGCATAGGGTTCTGGGCCCTTCTCCTGGACTGCCATCTCTCTCAGATGTGGGTTTATATAAAATGGTCCAGCCTCATATTTTCTCACTCCTTCCACTTTTTTTTTCTGTAGAGAGTAATAGACTACTGTGGTGGCCTATACAATTACCCTGCTGATGCAAGTTATTTCCCAGGTTTCATCAGGTGTGGTTTTGTCTCTCTTTTGTCTTACCTGTGCTTTCTCTGTATAGTTTTGCAAGCTGCAGAGCAGAGATCGAGAGAAGCCTATTGGTACTAAGAGACCTCCTGTTTTCTGTTTAACATCGTATTTTGCCACACTGCTGACTTATTTTGCTACCTTTAGGGTGCATCTACAGGTGCTGATGTAAGGTGCATTTGTTATTTTTAAGGTGCATTAAGGGCATGGGTCTACACATGCACGCCCTTAATTTGGGCACGAATAGCTAAAGCGCATTAATGCTGTGTATGTTGACTGACTTGGGACTAACTTGAGTCCCAAGTCATTCCGCACACTGCGTTAACGTGCCTTAGCATGTGCACATATAGATGGTAGATGCATGCCTAAATTGTCTTAATGCATATTAAGCAAATGCACATTAAGTTTAGGTGGACATAAAAGCACATGTAGACACACTCTTATAGGAGTTACTTAGCCCTTACTGCCAGTCTACACAGCCAGTCAGTCACTAAAATAGCTAAAATTTACAGGTTAGATGTTTAGTGCAACTTTTCTCCTTATAGTTTCCTTTTCTGGGTGCCAGTTTATCCTAGCCAGCTATTTTATTGAGAGTAACAGTGCCCTTTCTCCACCCACTGTGCTGCCAGGCTCTGGTTTCTCATACTGTTGGCCTGCCATATCCAGTTGATCTGAAAGGTGTGGTTCTGCACTAGAATACCAGCATTAAGGGAAGAGAATACATCGCTTCATTGCACACATTTAGGGCAGCATTTGTACATGTGCTTCTGGGAGTGGTGATGGTTGGGGGCGGGGGGTGTGCTTTAATTACAGTGTCTCCAAGGGCGTTTATACATGTATTCCGGGAGGTGGGGGGAAGGAGGCTTTAATTAGAGTAGCTTCAAATCTTGTTGCACAAGCTTTAGTTAAAGCACCCCTGCCACCATTTTTCAGTGCGGGGAAGCTGATACATGTGTTGCTGGAGTCTGCTGGAGTGCCGTAATTACCATACTAGCAGACTTGATTACTTGAGTGTGCTCTGACATAGTGTAATTACAGGGCATCGGAGCAACCTCCCTGCATGTGTATAGGTACCTGTAGTGATTAAGGGTTGAGGCTTGTATGTTCTAGCTTAACCAGCAACGTGACAGAAGAACATCTCCTTGCTGACCACATTTGTTAAAGTTTTCATCAAGTAATGTGGTCAGTCTTTGTTTGAGTAGGGAATGAAAAGGGGCTCAGTGCTCTGAGATGTGTTTCTTTGGCATTCTTTGCTGAGGTTCCCCTAATTGGGAGTTGCTATACTATTTCTGAAGTGATTAGTTTATCTTTGGTAAAAACTCCTTTATGTCAATAACCCTTTTATCCTTTCAATTTATAAAGGTGAAAGGAAGAAAGGTTTAACCAAGGGAAAGTAAAAGGAAATGTACAACAACAAAGCCTTTACAAATCAAATTAGAAAAAATAAAATCAGATTGCTTTTACTAAAATTTTCAGTGTGTATCTTCCTATAGATTTAATATTCCCTCCATTCATCTCATACTCCTCCTTCTGGAGTGAGGCAACAAAGAACACCACTGAAAATCTTATTCGACTAAAAACACTTTCTTTTACTTTTTCTTCTTTTTCCTAAGGACTTTTTGTTTTCACTGAAGATGCTTTTTTATAGGAAAGAGAACAGGCAAACTGTCCAGTTTTAGTTCTGTTGAGGCTGACTGACAGTGCATGAGGTTGAAATCTGTTCTGATAAGAGAGATTTCCCTCCAGGTCTTTTTGTTATCCTACAAGAAATCTCATTTCCATGAGCACATTTGTCCATGCTGACAATGCTTCCTTGAACTTTACCTCATCCATATCCCCTTTCATTTTCTGCCAGTGCCTTTTGATAATCTCATGCCTTGTTTTTTGGGGGGGGGGGTTTGTATGAATCCAAAGTCATCACCATTGGTCAGTCTATATTCGAACTGCCATAAGAGACTTGTTGATACAAAATAGTTTTTCTATGTATGGAGCAGATCTTTCAACTGTTCTTGTCCCTTATAATCTTCATCCACTTCTTAACTTATTTGTGTCTTTTTAAGCTCTGGTTCAACACTATGAGATTTTCCTTATTCTAGACCCTGGCTCAAGAAATTTCAAGTTGTAACAGTGATTTGGATGTAATACAGGCAGGTGAGAGTGCCTGTATATACAAGCGGTATTATGTGTACTTTTTGTTTGTTTGGTGTGAATATGTGTCCATCCTCAGTCTGACTTTGGATTCTGAAAATATCAGTGAAGTTCTGCATCACAGTGGAACTTAAGGTCAGAAGTTCATCAGAACCACTTCCTAGAGGGAAAAGGAGGAGGTTGTTTTTTTCTGTCTTAAAGGTTTCTATTGGATATGGTTGCCATTCATAGGAAAAGCATTAGTAGGACCTCATGGCTCACTTCTTTCTTCAGACTAAAACAAGGAAATACAATTTAAAAAAGAACAAATTAATTACCCAGGTAGAACAAGTACAACAAGAGAGGGGCATTATCCATTTAAAGGTTCCAAATGCGTATCATGATCTACAAGGAATTATACTAGATTGACACAGCTGACATCCTGTTATGTAAGTAGTCTTTACTCTCTGGTTTTTGGATCTTCAACATTCAAATACCTGCACTTAGATCTATGACGAAAACAAATTTCTAGCTCTCCTGTCCAGGTAATTATGGAACAAAGACTAGAATCCTTTGAATTTATTTTCTGCACTGTAGAAAGCACAACATCTTTTGGTCCCTATGCTTGCATGCCCAAAGCTGTAGGTGAGGCTCAGTGAGTCATTTAAAGTCTTTGTTTTGTTAATTTTCTATGAAATTTGTTTCATATTGGTAGCTGCTGGGGCACCTTTCAGTAGGTTTTGACACTTTCCCTTCTGTCTCCAGGGTTAGCCTTCTGTTGCAAATGCACCACAGAGTATAGTTCTTTGTTGGATTTCATGAGTAAACCTCATTTTTTTAATCAGAATATTTATTAAAAATCTTTCTTTTGTCATTTACATGTTGAGCACTGACTCAGAATAAGTTCAATACAATTACTGGGAACTAATCTTTACACCTTTATCTTTAAAGGATATAATTTGTGCCAGCATGTACTGATACCTCAGTTCAGTGTGCCTTTGTTCCATAACTATATCCTTCTGTGAGATCGATTCTGGGTCAGAAACCTCTAGCAGCTTAACTGACACATGGTTGTTTCACATATAATATCATTATAATAGTTAAAGTAAGTTCTAAATTGTTTTTTTTAAACAGGTTGGTATCAAATCTCATCTTTCTGTTGCTGGACAGTTACTTAGCTATGTGGTTGGATTTGGTTTTGAAGGACAGGTGGGTTGCAAAAGCTTGCTCTTTTGAAGGATAGTCGCTTATAAAAAGATTAAGTCTTACTGCTTTGTTTCAAGGAAGATTCCCTGTATTCAGTTTGCATAACTGCTTTTTCTGGTACAGTTCGTAGCCAAAATAAGCTGTTACCAAGTTGAAGGGGCAACATCTGTAATCAGCTAGTTAGCCCTGTAATTTTCATTTAAATTTGGTCAATTAAACAGCAGTAAAAAAGATTTGGCTTCTGAGGGTAAAATGTACAGGAATTGGAACACACTTTATAATTGTAACAGTTTTTAAACCAGACCAGCTAACCTGCTGGGTGCTAGACATGCCAATATTTATCAACCCATTTTGTTTAAATAGGAATTAACTTGATAAACATTAAAAAGCATAAAAATATAGTTTAAGAATTAAAATACCTGTGATCAAATATGAAACTTGGAAGCTGCTAGAAGTCTTTTCTACAAAAAGATGTCTGTGTGGGGGGGGGAGTGGTTAACTTCAGTTAAGCAGAGACCAATAGAAAGATGAATGGAACGTGGCTTTAATTTGTGTTCCTGACAGATATGAAAATTACAGACTACCTTGTCTTCATTTGGATTTACCTTGAGTTAGCAAATGTGTCAACAGAAGCCATCACTTGCCAATCTTGAATGGTTCTGTGGGGCTGCCAGTGTATGGAGTGCACCCCCAAAAAGCATCAGTACCTGAAGGGACTCTAATAGATGGCAAAAGATGTGGTGATATTTATGTATATCAGTGGTGTACAACAGGGGTGCCACGAGACTTTTCCCATGGTATAGGTCCTGCCTCAGTCACGGTGAGCACCACAGGTTGCAGAGGCAGATTAAAAAGTGGCTGTGGCTGTGGCTGTGGCTGTGGCTGGAGCACACATTTTTCCTGCAGCCCTTCCCAGTCTGATACTATGTGTTCCTTCTAGAAACGGAGGCATGCTGAGATGGTGGGACTGTCTCATCCATGCCCCTCTGTTTTTGGAAGAATCATGTGGGGTCTGACAAGAAAGGGCTGTTGCAAGAACACATGCTCCATCCACAGCCCTCGGCACTGCCTGTGGACTGTTCAGCTAGAGGAACCAAGCTGGGCTGCAGCAGCTCTTTGCACTCCCCACTGAAGCAGCCCTGCTGGGCTGAAGCAATCCTGTGCACCACTTGACTGGGGGAGCCAGTGTGGGGGCACCCAGGGCAGGTAAGCCCTCCCCGCCCTCCATCAAACCCCTCCTTTGCACCTCAGAGTCACAGGGGAGTTTTGCCCTGGACATAAAAATCATTAGTTATACCTTGCTTCCTGGCTGCTTTAAGTTTATCAAAAAACCCTAATATAGTCAGGAGCATGCAGCAACACCCCAATTAAGAACCAGTGAGGCAAGTTGAGGTAGTACAGCAGTGCTTCTCAAGTGGGGGTGCCACCAAATTCAAAAGAGTTGTGGAGGGGTGCCCTGACTCTAAAAAGATTGAGAAACACTGCTATACATGCTGTCTCTGGATTGCTGGGTGGCAGCAGAAGTCTTAGTCCCCCTGGCAAAAATGAAAGGGGTCTGCTGTTGCAAAAGAAACTCAGGACTTCTGCTTCATAGTGTGCACCAGACTGAACTTGAGTAAAAATGCACTTATTTTTATAGAGGAGAAAAGTCCAGAATGAAAGAAGTGCAATATACAGAATTTGTTACTTAAACCTGGGATACACTGAGCAGTTTTTTCACAGTATCTCTGAAGCTTGCTCCTTTATTTGCATTAGCACTACTGCACTTTAAAAGATCAACTTAACATGTTAGTAGTAGTAATCCTACATTTATCAAATTATTGGAATTTTTCTCCACATATCCCTGTCCTCTTCAAATTAGTGGTCCAGCTTCTTGTTCCAATTTACAAAACTAATCTGAACCTTTTAAAACCTGATGTATCCAACTGTCCTTTCATGGTTTCTGATCCCAGTATAATGTTTACTTCCAACTATCTGGATTTGATTTCAGCCTAAACATCACATTGCATCTGTTCCTGGCGTCTCTACTCTGTTGCTAAAGCTGCTTTGATTTTAATCTGGCCAGCATTTAGGGCCTCCTGGCCAGCTTTAATTTTTCCCATTATGAAAGTGAAATTCCCTGTTTCTACTCAAATGAGAGCAATAGAGGCCTGATGACCAAAATTTCTCTCCTTGGAAATATTAACCAGTCCTATCACTGGTACCAGTTGACACAAGTCTTGAATGGCTATAAGGTTTCTATTTTGGGAGAGAAATCTACTTTTGCAGTCTGTAATGGATATTAATCATTTCACTAGCAATGTTTCTGCCCCAATGAAATAAAAATTTTGAATCTTTGTTATAGTAACTGAGAACTCAGGTATGACTTGCACTATGATTTCAGATGGTAGTGACAAAACTTTATCAGTTTACGAAGAGAAGGTTTAACTGCTAATTTAACAGGGAAGTGGACAAAAAAGGCTATTGTGAATTGAAAAGATTTGGAGAAAATAAGTATAGTGTGCCATGGTATCTTGGAAATATGAGTGGTTTTGTGCACAATAATATGGATTTGGAGATATGGGGTATCCTGTCCTCACTCTCCCTTGTCCTTTCTCTCCTCTCTCTCTCTCTCTCTCTCTCTCTCTCTCTCTCTCAAGTTTAATTGGAACAGATCTTACAAACAATGACTGCTGTAAAATCTAATTGACATGCGAATAACGATAGAATGTCAAATTTTCTCTTCTTTCTTTTCTCTTACTAACAAGCCTATGATAGAATGTATATTAGAAGATATTTATGAGGGAAAAATATACCGAAAATATGAAAATAAAATATTGTATCCAAATATCAGCTCTGCCTTAATGAACATACAGCAGAAAAAAAATTGCAGAAGAATGTCACAAGAATGATTCCAGGGAGAGACTTTATGAGAAGAGATTGGAAAGGCTGAAACCTCTTCAGTTAGAGGGGCAAGTTAATGGGCGTATACACAATTATTAATATTTAAGGAAGGTAAATCAGGAACTCCTACTTAGCATTTTCTCTAAGACCACATGCCCCCAAATGACACACATGCAGAATGATGATTTGGCTGAAAACTGTGTCAATTTGAGAGTAGTTATAAGAAGGGTTAACACTGGACTTCTCTCTCAGGTATCAAGCAGGAGAGATGAAGCTGATGGTCATCTTGCAGCACTGCTTTCCATGCTTCTCTTTCTCCTTGTTCTTGTTTCCCTGCTTAAGGCATACACCCCTTTTTTGGAGGGCTTGTTTTTTTTTGGGGGGGGAAGTGCATGTGGTATGTAAATAAATATGGTAATACTAGACTAAGGAGCTGTTCAGTGTGCCAGTAATTTAAAACAATCATGTAGAATTTGTTTTTATACAATATACAATTAACAAGTAGAACTCTTTGCCACAAGATAACAAAAAGGACAAGATTTAGTGCAAGTGACTGGGATAAATATTTTCCCACCTGAGTTTCCTTGGATTTTTTTCCCCAAGTATGTGGGATAGGACTAGAAGGACCATTGATCCGATGCAGTATAGCAATTCCTGTTGTCCCAAGAAGTACTCTTACAGAAAGTAAAAGTTTAATGAGCAACATACATTCTATCCATGTTTGGAGTGTATATTAGCGGCACACTTTTCTAAATAATTTTTGCTGAATTACATTCTTCAATTTAACTATTTTATCGTGAATAATAACAGGCAAGATCCTGCATTAAAATAGACATTTACCATTTTAACTATTCCCAGTGAGTTTAGTTTACTGTAGATTCATGACAATAGCTAAAGGCTAACCTGAAAGAAAATGCATTACGTATCTTTGTAGAAAGTGCTTTCATTGACTTAATTACCTTAATTGATTTAATTTGAGTAATAAAAGCATATAGAAGTAATGTAGGTGAAAGAAAGAAAAGGAATGCAACAATTGGAAAAAACAGTGAGTACTGATGACATAGTTCCAAGTTCTAAAATCACAAACTTCTATCTTAAGTGAATGCATCTAGGGGTGTTAATGTGGCAATTAAACATGGTTAGAGGCTTCACAAATTAGCATGTTTTTAACAGCATTTATAGTCATCTTAATCTGATATGGATGACTTAATTTCATTGCCATTTGTTGGATAGTTAATTTTGCCTTATTGTTGCTTACTAGAAAATGATGCTTCATGCTGTGTCAGATTTTGCAAGATTAAATGGAAGAACTTGGGGCTTCCTTTTTTAAAACTGATATCATATACAGAATACAATGTTTTACACTCAAAAGAAGAGTTTTTACAGTACAGTACTAAAAAGGCAGAATGTTAGTCCTTTGACAAATTAGAGGCTATTTTAAAAATTCTATTAAGCAAAACCTCTATGTGTGTAAACCCTTAGGCTGGGTACAGAAATTACAAATAAACTGGTATAAATGATTGGAAACTGGTTCAGATCTATAGCACAACAGAAATTCAGTGCATGTTAACCACTTTCAAAATTTCCAGAACTGGATTAAGATAAATCTGGATGGCTGTCATATCACTTAACTGATTTAGGTGAAATCAGTTTATTGAACTTCTGTCCCAGATCCCCTCCAGATTCAAGTTAACTCACAATCCCCCAGCCCCCCTGGATATTTTACATCTTTCCCACTAACCTTCACTGTCAGGGTGGGCAGACTAGCTTTGGCCCAAGATGTCTGCCCCAGCTGAGCAGGGAGGCATGTTTTGCACCCTCCCCCCAAGCTTCTGGCCTGGGCCACTGCAGGCATATGGCTCCATTTCCAGAATCAAAAGTGAATGTGTGTTCACTTGCATATTGGTTCAATCTATGCAGTTTAGACTAATCTGTGAAGATCAAATTGATTTAGCCTTGGGCTTTTTGATTGTCTGTATTTGGTCACAGAGGTCTGTCACACAGGTTTTTCTGATTTTATCCACATTTTTCATGTTTTAATATTTTTGCAATTTTTAACAGTTTCTAATTGTGATATTCTATACTATATTTAGCATCTAATGCAGAAATATTTGCAACTAGATATATTTATTCATAATTAAAGACATAGAAAGCATTCTGTGTTCTGAGCACTCATTAGTGCATCCAACTCTTGGTTCATTGAGATATTGCTGTCTGCTAAAAGGGAACTTTTTTTTTGTCTTCTCTCCAAAATCCTATTTAGTCTTCTCTGGTGACCCCAGGGAATGCAGAACAAAATACACCAGTCTTACACTGTGCCCTGCAGGTCGCCAAGCCCTGATTATACAGAATGAATGAGGAGAAATACAGTTCCACAGTTGAAATTCCCTTATTGCTGCCAGTTACTTTCCATTTAAGCTAGGGGTCTATATTTGTCACAATTCAAGTATCTCAGTGGATCAGTACTTCTGCAGGAAACACACAAGGATGGAGGCATAATCAGGAAAAGCCAAGAACTAAAATCCTTTGTGACAGGTATTATCTGTAAGACAAATTACAAATGTGTTGCATTTAGAACCTCTGTATTATTAAATACTTTTTGATCATGGACCTAACATTTTCTATTTATAAGACGGTAGTAACAGTTAAGGTGAAGAGAAAAAGAGCTTCAGGCAACATGTTTAGGGGGCAAGGAAACCCTGCCCTGCAATGGTGTCCCTAGTAAGGGACTTCCTTGAGAGCTAAGATCCTGGAGTTTGGAATGTTAATCTTTAGACATGAGTCAGAAGAAGTAGCTCTGGGAAGCCTTATCAGTTGAAAGCTAATTAAGGGGAGTAGAGATTGATTATAATTGAAAAGAAAGTATCTCCTTTCAGAGAGGGGGGAAAAAACGCTATGGGATTGTACTGACCAGAAACAGGACAAGAAACTATCCTGTATAGTTCCTGTTTTAAAAAAAACATTTTTCAGCCTTACTTCTCAAAAGTCTTAGAGAGAATCCCAGGACTCATGACAAAAATATGCAATTCCAGTCATGAGTGGGAAGGTAATTAACTCATGGATCCTTTGTGAGGGGTATCTGGAGTACCCACATATTGAGCAGTGTTGAGCTATGGGGTCACAATGGCTTGAAATGGTGTTGACTCTCATTGCAGACTCTCATTGACTCTCATTAGGGCCTAGCCGAATGAGGTATATGATAAATCATGAGCCTTTTGGGTTTGGACCTATATCGTGAATAATTTGAAGGCTTAGAAGCATAGTGGCTTTTTAAGCTGGCAGGTACTGTGTATTTGTGTCCATGAAGGCAGTTTTCCTGAACTGTCCTGCAGGAGAACTGCTATTTTGGTGTTGTTCAGTACCTGCCAAGGTATAGCGGCTTGAAGCCCAGTTTATGCTTGCTCTGAGGGCCTTCTGGCTAAGGGCAAGCAAAACTCAGGAGCATCCAAACCCCAAGCCTCCAGGCTCACGCCTGCAAGTAGGATGCCTGCCAAAGATTTTGGAAACATCTGAGGCTTCAGGTCTGGGTAAGGATGTTTGCCGGTAGTGCCACTTATAGTTCTGGACTCTTGGATTTGAAATTAGTTTTGGTTAATTTGGCCTTGGCTGTAGATTTTTTTTTTTAAATATTATACTTAGGTTGGTTTAAAAGTGTGTTTATGGAGTGCCTGTGCTAAAACTTGCAGCAGTTTAAAAAAAAGGTAGAATATATCAATTCTGGATGAACTAAGTTGATGGGGACCCACAGTAATTTGCATATATAAAAATCACTGCAGGCATGTTTATTTCAAAGTCAGTGTTTCCAATTTTGTCCCTCACTTTCATGTGCTCAGGGAAAGCAGGATCTGACAACAAGGTGAGGGAAGAGGCTGCAAAGGCAACAAGTTGGGGCAGGGGGTAGAGGGCAAGAGGCCTACCTGTCCCCCCCAGATTTATTTTTCCTGCTGGGAGTGGGGAAAAAGGCATGCCTCTAATAATTAGATTTTATACCTGGAAAATTATGACAAATTTATAAATTCTCCATATATAGAAACTAATTATTGTGGTGTCATCATACTCTGGGTCATCTTATAGTCGCATAAGCATGGTATGTTTTTTCATAGATTCATAGATGCTGGGGTCAGAAGAGACCTCAATAGATTATCGAATCTGATCCCCTGCCAGTAGATGGAAGAAGTGCTGGGGTCAGGTGACCCCAGCCAGGTGCTTGTCTAGTCTCCTCTTGAAGACCCCCAAGGTAGGGGAGAGCACCACCTCCCTTGGAAGCCCGTTCCAGATTCTGGCAACCCTAACCGTGAAGAAGTTATTTCTGATGTCTAACCTAAATCTATTCTCTATCAGCTTGTGTTCATTGTTTCTGGTTATTCCCTGCTGCCCCCCCCAGTAAATTTGTATACTACTACAAGATCCCCCCTCAACCTTCTCTTGCAGAGGCTGAGAAGGTCCAGGTCCCTCAGCCTTTCATCATAATGCCTTCCCTGCTTTGTCCACATCTTTCTCAAATTGCGGCACCCAGAATTGGACACAGTACTCTAGCTGCAACCTGACCAGTGCCGCATAGAGGGGGAACATCACCTCCCTGGACCTGTTCGTGATGCACCTACTAATGCATGACAAAATACAGTTAGCTCTGCTAATTATTTTGTTACATTGACGACTCATATTCATTTTGGAGTCAACAATGACTCCAAGATCTCTGTCTGCTGTTGTGCTGATGAGAAGGTCATTCCCCAGCCTATAGGTATGCTGGTCATTCTCTCTCCCTAGGTGCAGCACCTTGCATTTGTCCTTCTTGAACTGCATCCTATTGTTCTCTGCTCACTTTTCTAAACTGTCCAGGTCTGCCTGGATTTGGTTTCTTCCCATCAGTGTGTTTGCTTTGCTCCATAGTTTGGTGTCATATGCAAATTTGGACAGAGTGCTCTCCATGCCCTCGTCCAGGTTGGTGATGAGGATGTTGAACAGCATTGGGCCGAGGACTGAGCCTCGGGAGACCCATGTTAGTTGCCCTTCAGCATTATATTACCCGCTGGACTCCTACAAATGTGATCCTTGATAAGTTTTTTCAAGTGTTTTCGCCAGGATAGAGGTAAGACTAATTGGCCTATAGTTACTCAGATCCTCCTTCCTCTCCTTGAAAATAGGGACCACGTTGGCCCTTTTCCAGTCCTCTGGGATGTCACCTGAGCAGCGTGAGTGCTCAAACAATCATGCCAGTGGCTCTGCTATGACACTGGCTAATTCTTTCAGCACCCTTGGATGGAGCTCTTCCAGTCCCACTGATTTAAATACATCCAGCCCCTCCAAGTGTCTCTTTACTAGGTTGAGACAGACAGTTAGTAGACTGGTGTTTTTCCTGTTTCTGTCAGGTGTTTCTCCTGCTTCTGCTTTTTTGTAACATAAAAAGCCTTTTTTTCTAATCCCAGAAGTCTGAAGTAACCTTGGACACTGTGAAGACTTAAAATTTACTAATACTTTGATCCTTCTTTCTATGATGGCATTAAACGTATATTTAACTTTAATGAAGCTACTTACCCTTTTGTAATGAATTACTATGAACTGTAAATATAGTGTAGTGATTTTTTTTTTTTTTTTTTTACTACTGAGGGGGGATGGGAGGTGGGTCAAACCAAATTCAGCGCAAATGGAGATCAGAAACAGTATATAAACCAGGGCTGTCCAACCTCTAAGCGGGTGGGGGCTGAATGCTCCATGAACTGCATCAGTGGGGGCACATGCATGCAAGCTGCATCAGGGGAAGCCACAGATTGCCTATAGACACCAGGCTGCACTGACCACCATACTCCAACACTTTATAGCCTGCCTGCTCAGGTTCCCCCTTTCCCTCTCCCCCCTACTGTATTGCACACCCCTCTGCTCCAGTACTGCTTGCTTCCGGGGGAAGGGGCAAGCAATGAAAACCAGAAGGAGGGGGGAGCCTGGAGTACTCTTCAACTGCACTGCTGATGTTTCAGCTGGAACAGTGTTGGGTGGTGGGCCAGGCAGGAGTCTGGGAGTTGCAACATAACCTCTTGGCCCATGGGAAGCCAGTTGAACAACCCTGGACTATATCGTTCTATCCTGCAGGGTGATTTCAGGTCTCACTGTGGTCGCATCAAAATTGTGAAAGCTCTAAAGGACTGAATACATCTTGTTTGGAGAAGCTAGGGATGGTAATTTATAGCTTAAGATCTTTTCTGCTCTGATAGGCAGCCTCTGTCTGAGCTGGCTGTAATTTCTTACTTGTAAGATACATAGTAACCTAAACTTGAAGTAAGACATATATGTGCAATATTGTGGACATCTTCAGTCTTCTTGTGAAATGAAAATGATTACAATCTCTTTTGGCCACAGCTGCTGCCCAGGAACAGCTATGAGGGAACACCTGGGAACACAGAAAAACCACCTGATTTTGAACCAAAGCAACAAGTAGCAAGATGCCCTCTCAATGTTGGCATTTCTCCCATTTCTTCCACCAGTGGTTGAATAGCACGTTTACTATTATGTGGACTGTCTCAACCATATTCTCTTATCTTTGCCCTGATCCCTATTAGCTGATAGATAATTTTTCAGCTGCACTATCCAAATCAAAGAAGAGAAGGTATAGATTATTTTTTCATTTAAGTATTTTGAGCCACATGTAAAAATCAAAACTAAGTACATTTTAAAGGATTAATTTTTTATAAGATTAAATATTTTTTCACAGTTTATTATACAGGTATGGTCAAATGCACTTTATTTTTTAAATATATTTGCTAATCTCAGGTGCAGTTTCTATAGTTTTATAGCTTTGCAATTGAATCAGCTAAGTCTCTGTTAGGTCAAATGGCTATTTCAAATAGTAATTTGTTCAAAACCTTCTTTGAGTATTAAACTCCTGATGCTTTAGCCACTAGGGCTGATTTCAGGTATTAAAAATAAAACAAAACGGCACTTCACTTTCAATTCTGCATGGTCCTGCACTGAGCCCAGCACATGCTGAGAAGATGCAGTATTTTAGTTAGAACTGGTTTGCCCAACATCTGTATAGGTCGGGTGTTTTAGTGGGGCTTTTTGAGGCTTTTACCAAATAGCTGATTGAATGAGCTTTAGCTAAAAGCACCCTAAAGCTCTGCTGAAGTGTCTGATCTATACAGACACTGAGGAACCAGGCTGAAGTAATGCACTGCTTCTTCTAGTAAAGCAGTTTTTTCATTTTGTTTTGTTTGTTAGCATCTGCAAGCAGCCAAGATAACACAAATATAAGTCTTTTGTTATGTGAGAAATAAGACTGCATTCAGGTAGCAGTGATATTCACTTGACTGGACTCTAGAGTACTATCCAACTAAATGAATTGGCTGGCGCTCCCATCTCAAAACAAAACCTAATTAACTATATTTTATGGTTACAAAATTAAGAGCTTTTCTTACCATTTTGTTTTCTTTTCAAGAAGTAACAAACACTGAATAATCTTGGGCCTGTGACATATCTAGATGATAAGGCTTTTCAAAGTGAAATGCAACTACAGCATCACAACCTAGGCACTTGGACCAAATTTTCTAATTGGGGTGAAACAGGGACATGCATGGAAGGCAGCAGCATACTGCGCTATACTGTGTCCATTCCCTATGTGCTAACTCTTGAATAAGAAATAATGTAGCCATCTTAGCACAGGTCTGCAAATTAAGCACTGAAGAGATGCCATGTTGCTTTTCTTGACACTTTTTTTTTAAGATACTGGGATTTCCCAGTATCTAATACTGCCTTAACTAATAATGGATTAACATGCTCTGTGTATGTTTTGTGGTGCCTCACAAGGCTTTGAAGCACTGCAAACTGCATAGTCCTGTTCATGGGGATGCAGCCATAGCATTTAAAAATACCATCATAATAAAGTAGTTTCAGATAAAAAGATTTATGCTGCAATTGTATGGTGCTCCTGAAGTATCCGGGTATTGCTAGATGAGGACAACCAGAAAAGATCACATTCCAACCATTAAAGTCAATGAACCCAAATCTGATTCCAGAACACCTGTAGTGCTCGAACACAGAAACAGTGTCATTAGCATAGTGATGTTAGTTCAGTGCTTCTGATATGACATAAAGGTACACCACAAGTTCATCATTCTTCTCGTGTTCAATGCTTGCATCATAATTATACTCCCAAACATTTGAGTTTAGTTCTGTGGCAATTTATAATGCAGACAATATCATATAGAGGCAGTAAGCTAGAGAATAAGACAATATAGCATGCTCTGTTATGGAAAATCTAGTTTTTGGTAGGAGAACTCGTCAGCTGTCATTTAAAAAAATGAAACATGTTAAAGTAGCTGAACATCATTTTACTGAGCTGTAGATGCCTAATCATATTCTGTTTTATATTAATAAATCAAATGAGATGTATTATGGGGCAGTGTAACAGCTGTCTTGAAATTCACACGCCTCTGAAGTATGAAGTGTTGTGTAATGGATGTGTGATAGAACACTGACAAAAATGAGATGGGCTTGTCACTCTTCAATCACTTGAACTAAATATAGCTGTGAATTTTACAAAATATTGAAGGAAACAAAAATGGATAAAGTATTGTTGATACACCTCTTTATTAGACTTTAGTATATCTCAGTCCAGTGTAACTAGCAGGCACTCGCATTATGATCTGCATTCGAAGAACCTATTTAAAAACTAAGAATTGTGTGCCAAAAAGCAGTAATTGTTAGTAACTTCCTGGAGGTGTAAAGCATCTTTATCTCAGTGTGGATGGTTGTATTCTGTAGTTTAGGTGTAGCCTGAAGTGCAGTGTGGGGAAAAGGGATATATTATCCACTGGCGTATCTACTGGATAAAGATTTCCTTGACAGATACCAGTAGCTGATAATTAAGCAACCATATTGGTGACTGATGAACCAATAACTGATTTACTTTAAAATGCTTTTAAAATGCTTTACATATACTGACATAAATAAAACCTCTTTTTTTTTGGTGTGCTCCAGCAGGTTCCTGCATCATATGGATCAGTGTCTTGGCACTTTAAAATGGTGGTGGGGGTGCTTGAACTAAAGTGCACTAAATGAGCTTTAGTTCAAGCACTGCCACCAACATTTTTAAGCACGGAGATGCTTTTAAGTGGACAAGAGCTGAGTGGGGCAAGGGCAGATACAAGCTGTCCACTGTGGGCTCAGGGTTCTCTGCTTTGCTGCCTTTGCCCCATGAACCCCACACTGGCCACGTGCCCTCTGCCCACCCAGCAGTGGGGGGTGCAACTTGCTGCCCCCACTGCTGCCATGTGGCCAGGGGGTATGTAGCTGGCACAGAGCTCCCAAGGGAAAGGCATTGTGCATATCTGCCCTGTGCACAAATATGGTGGGGAACATGCCCTTCCAACCCTCCCTCGGGGGTGTGCACAGTGGTGGGGAGCCAACCCCTGTCACACCCCCAGAGGAGCTGCCTGTGGCTCTCTACCCTGGCTCCAGATCCCATGCACCACCCTGGCTGGGCAGCACCCCAGCCCCT
>NW_017729022.1:6569803-6616584 GCF_001723915.1 Gavialis gangeticus
TCCCCCATGCCCCTTCCCTTCTTTAGACTTACCTGCAGGGAGCTGCTTTCTATGCTGCCTAGCTGTATTCTTGGCCCTTTGCATGCATGCATGCAGTGCCCCCTGTGTCTTGCTGCCGGCAGCCCCTAGCAGGACCTCTTGCAGGTTAGAATGCTGCCTGCCTGCAAGTGGAAACCCTCTGTTTCCTGAGGGATCCCAGGCATCTGGAGGACCCCAGCCCTATGGGGGAGAAGAAACCCAAGTGTCCAGGGTACTGGGCAGAAGGCATAATTGTCAGTAAATGTTATCGGCTACAACGGCCAAAAAAAGCTGATAGCTGATAATGTCATGTCCCCTTTTATTGGTGCCAATCTGATAGGTGGCTGATATATTGGTGCACTTCTATTATCTACGATCAGTTAAAAATATAAGATGCTTTTTTAAATTGCATGTTTTGTGGTTTATCACTTCAGTTTCAGAAAACACGTGATTAATTATTTGGTTTAGTTTCATTGCCTTCTTCAAATGAGCAGAAAGGTAATTTAAGACTGATATTCACAGCACAAAAGGCCTTGCTTTTAACCCAGACTGAAGCTGCATGGCTGAAGGGAAAATTTTCAACTGGCATAGATGCTGCCATGTTGCAGAAAGGAACGGGGAGGGAGTCTGCTGTGTATTGATGGGCTGTTGATGAGGGTGGGTTAGGTATTCTGTGCTGTGTGAGATCACATGCAAGTATCGTAGGTGGAGTGAGAACACCAGTCGAATTCTCAATCTTGAAAACAGTTTCTGTGTGTGTCGTGTTGGAGACCTCACACCCTTGGTTCAATTTAGGGCCTCAACTGTAACTTCCTAAATGTCATACCTGTGCTTCATTGGCTTTATCCAGATTAAGCAAATTTCACCATGTTTAATAACTCAAAATGATGGCTCTTCAGTCAGGTACAGTTTGTTTTGTGTACGGTCTGTTTTGTGCCTTTATGTATGATGAGCACTAGGGCTGTGCAAAGCTTCGGTTGCTGATTTGATTTGGAGGAGATTTGGTGCCTGAATCTCCAAATCCGAATTGAATTGGGAGACTAATTAAAAGGTCTGAATCGATTCAAAGCCTCTGAATTTATTAGGAAAAGATTTGAGATTCGTGCAGTCCGCACTCTCCACTGCAGGGAGCTGGACCTGGGCTCTGTGCCAGTAAGTAGGTGGTGGGGCGGGGGGGCTGGAGGAGCAGGGAGGGGACCATGGGGGACCCCACCAGGCCCCATCTCCTGCCTCCTCTCCCAGACCCCCTGAGTGCCTTCTGACCCCCACCCGCTCTCCCGTCCCCATCAATGCCTGCCCTGCCTGGCATTCACTAGCTGCTGCAGCAACTGTCGGGGTCTCTGTGGGCTTATGGCATAGCCGCGTCATGCAGTGGGGAGCAGTGAAGATTGTCCCCCCCCACCAGCCTGGCAAGATCCACCGAGTTTGGGGCTTTTTTTTTTTTTTTTTTAAGTGCTAGAATGCTGGGGCCAGGTGGGGCAGCCATTGACAGGACTGGGACAGTGGGTGGGGGATGGGGCTTGTTTGATTCAGCTGATTTGGCAGCAGCCAAGTCTCTGAATCAGATTCAGCTGAATCGGTTTGGGACAGTGATTCGAATCACTGAATTGAAGCACTGTCCCCCAAATTGGCCAAATCCAAAGTGAATACTAGCTGCTTCACGCAGGCCTAATGGTCACTTTCTTTTGAATTGTATTAAATTAAATAAAGCCAACATTTATTGGTGGAATAGTGTACCTAAAAACTGCAGAATGTATTAAATTTAAGAGCTGAGGCTGTATCTTAGTCCTTCATTTTATCTCACTGTGCCTCACTGCTGCAAATGGTAGGAGAGGTAGCAAACTTGGGACTCAGTATTGGGGAAATGGTTGGCTTGGGAGACTGGAATGTATGGGTTTTTTTGCTGCTGTTAAGGTCTATAGTGGAGGTACTTGTTTCTGCAAATGAAATTGTCCTGCCACTGACTTCAGTGGACATAAAAAATAAACTCCGTTCCTGACTCGTTAAGGTAGTTACTCCACCCAGTGTATCACTGAGGCAGTATGGAAAAAACAGAATCAGTATTATAATAAAGAATGGAAATGCATGCACTGGGCTTTTAATGTGGACAGACAATAAACAAGAGTGACTCAGGCTGCAAGTTATTTAAAATGATTAAACCTCTTGCTTTCAGGTATAAGCACATCAAAGAAAAACCTGTTAAAAACTTATTTTGGCATTCACATTGATTTGAGTTAGTTTGAGTGCTAATGGGTTGGTGTATGGCTGCATCCCTACAACTTCTCATTTATTCTAAAAGTTCTTAAAGCAAGTAAACATATAATGTAAACCCATTTTAAGGAACCTTACCCTGCAGTTTCTTCAGACAAAAGATTTGTATTTGTAACAACAGAGACCCTCACTTGCATCTTTCATCTTGGCATGCTTTGACTAAAATGCCTTCATTTAAGTTGAAGCTTTACAAATAATCAAAGCCCCACATGTTCTTTTCTACAAACTGTATATTATGTTCATGTATTCTGTATTTTGCTAGAGCATTTAACTTGGTCATTGGGAAACAACATCTTGTAAATTCCAGAAGGCAAATATAATATTATTTGTAACATAGGCTATAATCAAACATCTGTTTATTGCAGAGCAGTGGACCACAGAATGTGCCTCTGGTGCCAGATATAAAAAGATCCCATGCAAGTTGAAAATATACTTCAGTCTATGCTTGATTCTAAATGAAGCACAACCAAAACATTTAGCTTTAATGGCAGATCTCATTAGCATTTCTTTTATACACCTGAAATTAATTATTTTATGGATAAGATAGTGTCAGCCATGCAAAGGAAATAATTAAATCCCAGTTTGATTTTTAATTTACATGTTTATTGTGATCACTTATTGAAAAATGTAACCGTCTCAGTTTCTGTCTCTTCAGTTGGTTAATTTTCTAACAAGGTAATGTTGAGGAAAGTACTTGCTTCTGGCAAATAAAAATCTATCATTATATGAGAATGGCTGCTGAGAAGACACAAACAGGAATCTGAAAAGTGAGCAACCAAATGCTATGAAAATATTTAAAAATATCTTTAATGACAGAAAGGATTCATAAGGATTTTTAACATGGTAGGTTTGCACCAATGATGATATTCCAGCATCTGGGAGTAGGGATGAACTGTAATGAAGGATTAATGTGATGAAACACCAACATGTTATTTTATTACCCATGTATGCTATTGATTTTGTTTGTTTGCAGAAAGCCTAGGTAGGCTTTATTATAGTTCAGTGTGGTAGTTTGAGCTTTGTACTTACTCCAGTGGAAAATACAAAAGTGGGATTAATGTGCTGTAACAGGCTCATGTCCTATCCATTTTGGGATGGACAGGACATAGTAAGTATTGCATTTTTAACTGGTTCAGGCTTTGTGTAAGTTTGTTTCTTCCTCATACAACTGAAGTCTTGGATTCAGAGGTAAGACTGTAAGTTGATTTAGGCATAAAGAGGTGGATAATTTGCTCAAGTTTTCTTCTTATTAGAAGTAAAATTGGAGTTTGTAGATAATGTAAAATTTCATATTATCCATTTTTTGCCATTCTGAAAATGAAGGAAGAATCATAAATATAACATTTTCTTTAGAATGGAAACTGTATGAAATGTTCCATTTTGGAGGACTTGTCTGGAACAACATAAAATTCTGGATTGATGCTGGCAAACTGTCTAGGGAGCTGGGGAGCTGGTCAGCCTGGAGAGAGGGGCAATTCAGACACTGGCTGTTGGTGGAGGAGGCCAGCTTGGGAGCCAAGGCAAATTGCCAGATCTCTGACCAGCTGGGTGCTTGGTCGGCCCTTAGGGTGACTGGAAACCAGACAAGCTGGCTGTTTTGCTGTCTCTTCAGCCTGCCTGCCTAAATTCAGTCAGATCACCATTTTCTAGAAGGAAAATCTCAAACAAACTCTAATCTTCCCTTCCTTTGTTAAGATGTTGCGACCTATAAATGAAGCCTAATTATTATTCTTAAATTTAATGTGTCTTTGTACCATCAATGTTTTGATGTAATATTTCTTCTACTACTTTGTTTTGTTTAAAAAAAATGCAATTGAGAGGGGGAAAAATAAAAAATCCACTGGCTGACAAAAATATAGAATAGCTCTTGGGCCTCTTTTGTCTATGCCACCTGTATACGTCTATTATACAGATTTAAATTCTGATAATTTATTCACCTATTTCAAGATGAAAAAACCATAACTACCTAAGAAAAAGGAAAAACTGCATACCTTTTGGCCATGTTTATGTAACTAGTAAAGAAAAACAATGTAGCATTCATAAACTAAAACAGCTAGGAAATGGAGACACTGGTGCCAGTAGACATAATTAAGTTAAGGTACAGCCTGAATGGGAGGAGGAAAATGTTTTTTGTAAGAGAAAACCAAACATTTTATAGGTTTTACATCACCAAAAAACTGTATGGCATAGCAGGTGAGAGAGAGCTGAATTGTGCTCTATAGGATTAGAAATTATGTGAAATAAGAAGTAAATGACATTCACAGTTATTTTTAAAGCTTCCCAGCTCAACACAAAGATTGATTAATTTTATTTGTAATTGAATTATCTTTGAATATATTTCTCCTAGTTTGAGTTCTTTTTTTAGTGTATATGTCTATCTTTTCCAATCTACATGAAGTATGAAATGCTGCTTGTATTTAACTATTATGTTCTTCTAAATATTTGGGGATTTCTTGGGGAAAAGGAATGTGTGTTATGTTTGAGAACTGAGTAATTTAAGCTTTTCATCCTGATTTTTCCCCATCCGGCTTCTAAATTACTTCTGAGCTCTGATCTTTAAAATCAGTACCAAGCATTAGTACACTGGAGTAGGAATGATTATAGTTATTGAAAACTTTTGAAATGGTTCTTCAAAATATACAGGAAATAACTATATATGTTAAGCTATGACTAGTCAAAGCCACTGCTCTCAGCCTAAAAATAGATCAGATTTAAGGGTGAGCCCTCATTGGGGCACAATACCATGTCATGTAGAGGCCCCAATGCCTTAACGCACGCACACAGTAACACGTCACGAGTTTTGCTTGTCAGCAGCTTGAGGTGCAGTTTCCCATAAACCCCTGCACCGGTCTTTTTGAAACTTGGCAGGCTTTATGCCCTTAGAAGGGGCTACTATCCCTGCCATATTTGTCCAAATCTGCCAAAAAATGACAAAGTTACAGGCAGTTTTACGCTTCCCTATTATAGCCTATGGGCAAAACATCAAAACAGCAAAACTGTTTTGACGAAATGAAATGGAGTAGTGCTTCAAAGTAAAACCCGAAATGAAACACTGTCCTGTTGATACGGCAAAACAGAAGTCAAAATGAAATGGTATACCATTTTGCACAGCTCTGCTAATCAGTGTTGCCTAATTCCTCTGCTTTCAGTCATCTGACGTTACTTCTTCAGGCTGACATCTAATGAAAACAATGTATATAACTGGTGATATTGTGAGGAATGTGAAAGATATCTGTAGTATTTTCATGTATATTATTTGCATATTTAATTTGTTTGAATGCTTTTATGGCCCTGTTTTTCTAACCTATTTTCTCAAAGGAAGTCCTGGTGGAAATTTTCCAACAGTACTCATGATCCAAGGTTTCATAGTTTCATAGTTGGTAGGGTCAGAAAGGACCTAAGCAGATCATCAAGTCTGACCCCCTGCCATGGGCAGGAAAGAATGCTGGGGTCAAATGACCCCAGCATGGTGTTCGTCTAGCCTCCTCTTAAAGACCCCCAGGGTAGGAGCCAGCACCACTTCTCTTGGAGGTTGGTTCCAGATCCTAGCTGCCCTGATTGTAAAGTAGTACCTCTTGATATCTAGCCTGAATCTACTCTCAGTCAACTTTATGGCCAATATTCCTTGTTACTCCTGGTAGTGCTCAGAGGAACAGGTACTCTCCCATAGCCTGCTGGTCCCCCTTGGCCAGTTTGTAGATGGCTACTAGATCCCCTTCTTTTGTGGAGGCCGAACAGGTTCAGGTCCCATAGCCTCCGTTTGTAGGGCCTGTCTTGCTGTCCCCTGACCAGGCGAATGGCCTTCCTCTGGACCCTTTCCATGCTACTCCACATCCCTCCTGAAGTGTGGCGCCCAGAACTGTACACAGTACTCCAACTGCGGCCTGACCAGTATCACATAGAGGAGGAGAATCACCTCTTTGGACCTGCTCATGATGTATCTGTGACAAGGTGCTGTTAGCCTTCCTGACCACATCCCCACATTAGCAGCCCATGTTCATTTTGGAATCAATAATGACACCAAGATCCTTTTATGCCTCTGTGCTGACTAAAAGGGAGTTCCCCAGCTTGTAGGTATTCTGCTGGTTCTTCCTCCCTAGGTGCAGCACCTTACTCTTGTCAGTCTTGAAACCCATCCTGTTCTCATCCGCCCACCCCTGTAACCTGTCTAGATCTAGTTGCAGCCTGTCCCTCTCCTCCAGCGTGCCCACTTCTCCCCACATCTTAGTGTCATCCGTGAATTTGAACAAGGTGCTTTTCACCCCTCGTCCAAGTCACTGATGAAGATGTTGAACAGTGTGGGCCTGAGGGCTGAGCCCTGGGGGACCCCACTGCCCACATCCCTCGAGGTTGAAAATGATCCGTCCACCACCACTCTCTGGGTGCAGCCCTTCCGTCAATTGGCGACCCATCTGACTGTGTAGGCATCGACACCACAATCTCCTAATTTTTTAATGAGAATGGGGTGAGAGACAGTGTCAAAGGTCTTCCTAAAGTCCAGAAAAACTACGTTCACTGCGACACCTGCAAACAAGGATTTTGTGACCTGGTCGTAGAAAGCCACCAGGTTGGTCTGACAGGACCTGCCTCGAATGAACCCATGTTGGTTGCTCCTAAGCATGATCTGCCCTGCTGGTCCCTCACAGATGTGCTCCTGGATAATTTTCTCAAACAGCTTCTCCAGGACTGGGGTAAGACTAATGGGCCTATAGTTTCCTGGGTCATTCTTCCTCCCTTTTTTGAAAATGGGGACCACATTGTCCCTTTTCCAGTCCTTTGGCACCTCTCCAGAGCACCATAAGTGCTCGTAAAGCTGTGTTAGGGGTCCCACAATGACCTCTGCTAATTCCCTCAGCACTCTGGGGTGGAGATCATCAGGACCTGCTGATTTGAACACATCTAGTCCCACCAGAAGTTCCCTGAGTAGGTCCTCACTGACCCTGGGCCTGGCTGCACCTCCCCGTCGGGGATCCTGGTGGGGGGGATGCCCTGGTCCCTGCTCAAAAAGATTGAGGCAAAGAAATTGTTAAAGAGGTTAGCCTTGTCATCTGATGTGACCACCAGATTTCCTAGCATATCCTGCAGCAGCCCTATGTTACCTGGTACCTTCTTTTTACCCTCTATGTATTTAAAAAAGGACTTCTTGTTATCCTTGATCCGGGTTGCTAGTCCCAGTTCCATCTCTGCTTTAGCCTTCCTAACAGTCTTGAGCAATGGAGGTATAATCCTCCTTGGTGATGGCCCCTCCCTTCTATTGGGTATACACCTCCTTTTTAGCTTTGAGACCTTCTTGGACTATTACTAAACTTTAACTAAGATTTGCCAGTTCTCACCTAAGCTGTGTACGGACATTCATTTCTAGTGGCAGAAAATTTCCACCAGTAGAAATGATTCTGGGAGAGGGAACAATATAGGCATTCAGCCTGTAACTCTCTCCTTTCCCCTGTTCCTTCCACCTTCCTGAGACTAGGGTGATCCTTATCTTGGGGAAAATGTGGGGAATAGTGGCTACATATCTCAGAACTTGCTAATAAACCAGCATGCTGAAAAGTAAAGAATGCCATTGTACCTAGCAGTAAATTCATAGATTCATAGATTAAGGGTCGGAAGGGACCTAGTAGATCTTCTAGCCTGACCCCCCGCCAGGGCGGGAGAACAACAAAAAAAAACCGCAGAAAGAGAAACGGGACTCAAATGAGTCCAGCCAGGTAGGCATCCAGCCTCTTCTTAAAGACCCCCAGGGTAGGGGCCAGCACCACTTCCCTTGACTAAATAACTAAAAGGTTAATCTGGGAAAGGCGTTGAGTGAAATATGGTGCTGTATGACCCACAGCTAGCAGGTTTTGATTATTGGTATATGTAAAAGCAGAAGATTACAGTGGAAAGAATTGGAAAACAGGAAAGAATTGTAATATGAGAGACATCTCAATCATGCAACTCTGGGTTGACAGTGGAGGGAATGGGAGAGCCCACCTACAGAACCCACTACACCAGAGGACTTAAGTCTTTAAATTCTAGTTTTCAGAATCTACGTCTTACATACATTGTTCATGATAGAACTCTAATTGACTACAAGACCAACAACAGGGGGACAGGATTTCAGATAGCTTTCTGTCTTGCAGGTAGAAGATGCATGTCATACTAAGTTGCAAAATCATTACCCTTCAAATTTTAGCTATAATGACCACATTAAAAAAGAAAGCAAGCAAGCAAAACCACATTTATATAAGTATGCAAGATTTCAGGGATTCTTTTAATTTTAAAACATTTACAAACTTTCCCATGAGGGAAAGTTTTTTGTATCAGAATGCTTCAATAATCTACCCATCTTAATATTATGATGGGACAGATGCCACTTTCAATCATTTTGCAATTTCAGATTGGAAAGAGACAATTTGAGAAGAGGTATTTGGGTTTGTGTAGTCAGATTTAGGAGAAATATTTATAACATAGTGCTTTCTATTAAACTTTTGATTTCAGTAATAGACTAGAGCCTTCTGATTACTTTTTTTTTCTTCCTTTCTAACCAGTAGACCCTTATCATCAAAATATAACTTGATTTGAACTTCAATCTGTCAGTACAGAAATGGGTATAAAATATATTTATTATTGCCTTAACTGAACATAGTGTAGAGATACTCAGTGATGCAAGTAGCTCAGATCTTCTGGTCTGCAGGGATAAATGGGGTGCTTGGCCCCTTTAAGGTTTTCCTCATAAATTGTTTTCATTTTTTCATTGCAGAAGTTACTGAGCACAGTATCCTTAAGTACCCAAGTGGGATGCAGTCATAGTCCTAGACTAATATTCTGTAAATTCTTTGGGGCGGGGCCTGTCTCTTTTTCAGTAAATAGCAGGTGGGAGATGTTAGAAAAATGCAAACAAATATGAATCAAGACCTATTAGAAGCAAGGAATGTTAGTAACAGTACTGATGACTCTGAACCTATTTTTTCCTGCAGCCAATAAATCTGTTTTTAGGATAGGTGAGTAAGGTCCATGAGCAGATCCAGGATTTTGTGAAGTGGAGTGTAGGAGGAGATTTTCTTCTGCATGGAAGTTGCACTGTGCCTTATATTGAGTGGTTTGGGGCCAGGCCCAGGATTAAAAACAAAATTTGACAGTTTATACATTGTGATTAGGTAGTGTGGGTGCTGAGTTGCAGCTGTTTCTTAAGTTTCTGCACTGACACACTTAGAATTAGAAATTTTAATAGATTAATCTGCAGGAATTTTCTACAAAAGGATTTATAGTTGAATTTTTAAAAACCACTTCATTTAATGACAGAAATATTAGTTTAAATTTGTTTCCAGAAAGTAAGAGGGTTAGTTTCTATTGAGGTGGGTAATAATTTTGTTAGTAGTTCCTCTGCAGTAAACAGGCTTATTTTTTTGTTTGTTTGGTAGATTATTGTTTGTTTTGTTTTATTAAATTCTGGTTTGAAAAAGGACTGTACATAGAAACAAGCTCCGAAGGGGAATACACAGGATCTCATGATTATAAATTAATTTGCTATAAGTTTATGTTGCAGTAATCTTAGATTAGCATTAGACTTAAACTTAGAATTCTGGTATTTAGATTTTACTATATGTGGAATTGATTAATGGATTGTTATTTTACATTTTACTTCCAATTCGTTTTTACATCACATAAATTACATTAAATAAACTTGGGAATGAATTGAAACTAATCATCAAACATTGCCAATACCTTATAAAATAAATGGATTTTTATGCTTAATCTTAACTGTAAAATTTTGGCTTCATAATGCTTGATTTTGATGTAATTGCAATATTCATGTAATGTATTTTACCCTAAATTATTGATATGCACTCTGAATCTTTAATTTTTCTCTAGGAATCTCCTTGGTTTTTAAATTAATAATGTTGTTGTATGTGAACGTTAAAACAAAAAGGCAATGGTTGTAACCATTTTATAAAATCTTAAAAAAAGAAGGGGGAGGGGAGAGCTAGATCATCTACTTCTACCTCCTGTCTAAACTATCCAAATCAAATGTTTGTTTAATCTGCTCTTAAAAACTTCCAAGGATGGAGGTACTATAGCTCTCCAGGTAACATTAAAATGCGTAATCATTCCCACAGTAAGAAAATTCTTCCATATATCCAATCTAAATTTCCCATATTGCTATTTAAAACTGTTATTTCTTGTCTTCTTCCCTGAAGCCACAGAAAGTGGTCTGTTATCTTTTTTCCATAAACTACCCTTCACGCTTTTGAATACTTGTTATCATATCCCCCTTCAGTCATTTCTCCTTCAGACTATGGAGTCGCACTTCTTCCGGCTTTTCCTTGTAAATCATATTTCCTACATTTTCCTTGTACATCATATTTTGTGTTGCTCTTTTCTAGTCTCTTTCCAATTTGTCTACATTTTTCTTGAAGGGCAGTGTCCAAAACTGAAAACAGTATTCTAGGCGTGGCCATGCCAGTGATGAGTACTGTTAAAATACCACCTCCTTTGACTTGCAAGCAACGCTTTTATTAATATAAGCCAGTATGTCATGGTCTTTTTGCAAAAATCGCTCACTTGTTCACTCTTATTCAGTTTATGATCCACTTTAACCTGTAGGTACTTTTCAGGAGTACAGTGATCTAAACAATTATTCCCCAATCTGTATTTGTGTGCATGATTGTTCTATTTTAAGTGTAGGACTTTGCAGTTGTCCTTACTGAATTTTGTTCAAATTAACTGGAAAAATGATCCAAAATTATCAAAGTAATTCTGAATCCTAATCTTATCCCCCAAAGTGTCTGCAACTCCACCCACCTTAGTGTTATATGCATATTTACTAAGAGTGAACTCATTCATTCCTCAAATCATTAGGGAAGTTATTAAACAATACTGGACCCAGGACAAGACCCCCCAGGAAACCTACTTGATACCTTCCCTCTGTTGGACATTAAGCCATTGATGAATACTCTGAGGAAGATGATCCAACAAGTCTTGCTCCAAGTTTACAGTAATTTAATCTGCATTGTATTTCTTTATCTTACTAATGAGAATGTCCTGAGCAAACAGTGTTGAAAGCCAAAGTATCCAAAGCTGAAGTATCCAAATCCATGTCATAGGGGGAAATAAGTCAGGACAAGCACAACTTTCTCTTGACAAATCAGTGTAACTTATTCCTGATTACTTTGTTATATTCTAAGTAGTCATTCTCAAACTTTTGGAGCTCAAGGCACCCCTCATTGGACTTGAGGCGCCCCTTCACAGCTTCTGTGAATGGTGGCATCTGATTTCAAAAACTTAATTTAAATAACACATTGCTTACTTCCTTGAAGTGAGATCTGGTGGTGGTTGTGGGGGATCAGTCAGGCCCTATGGGCACTATATTTACCCTTATTACTAGTCATTTGGGATGTTGCCTGACCTCCATGAATTTTCAAAAAGAATAGCCAATGGCTCTGAAGTTACCGCAACCATTTTCTGTAGAACCCTGGGATAAATCTCATCTGGCCCTGATGAATTTATCTAGCTTCTCTAAGTAATTTCTGACCTGTTCTTTACCTATTAAGGCTGATGATCTATTCCCCAATTCTCGTTGTTAACTATTTAAAATATAAAATTCAGCCTTCATTTTCCTTTCTTAAAATATTTTAATGCTATGCCATATTAATTTGAATACCATTCTGGACCAGGATAGTGAAAGTATATTGGCCACTAAACTGGGCTTCAGGCTTACTAATTTTGCTGAAAGCATCTGGAATTTTTCTTCTCCTTATTCTCCACTTTACACTGTTTATCCATTGTTTGTTCACACAAAAACTCAGGGTTCCATTTCTGTTTTAAAATTTGTATTCCATTTTGGGTATGAATAATAATGGAAAATGTGTTTATTAAGTCCTGAGAGGTTCCTGTTTGGCTTGCATACAAGGTTTAAGCAAGTTTAAAAAATATGGACAATTTATGCTTTCTGTTATTTAATAATTTAGATTAGGGTTGGAAACATACGGCCCATAAGCCAGATCCAGCCCATGGAGCTTCCAACCTGGCACTGCTGCTGTCACTGCTTCTCTCTGCTGCCCAGTGATGGTGTGCAGATAAAGCCGTTCCCTGTACTGGGGGCTAGGGGCAGGTGGATGGGAAAGTTCACCCACTCTATATGCCTGGGTGGTCATGAGATGTAACAGCAGCAGTGGGTAAGTTGGAATCAGTGGCCCACACTGGGTTCATCTGGTTACTGCTCTAAAACCTTGCTGAAAATTGAAATGGTCTGACAGTGAGTGGTAAATTTCTTTTAGAAGTCATCAGAAGTATATGGTTGCATTACTATAAATAAGGTTGAGACATTTAAAATTAAGCTCAATTAATTTACAAAAATTCTGATAATGTTATTTTTGTATAAACAAAGTATAATAACTTTGCATATAGAACATTCTTTATGTATATTAAAGAGATCTTCCACTCAATACAAATATTCAAAAAAATTGAACCTCAACTATGCAGTGCCAAGAGAGGAAGCTGTTTAATTTCAGCATCCAAATGTTATGTTCTTGAATGAAGATGGGTGTTATGCATCATTTGTTGAGGAGTTCTAAGATGGACAACATTGAGGCCTATTCCAGAGAGATATTTTCTGTATATAATAAGTATCACACTTCTATGTTGAACATCACATGCCATAATTTTCAAGGTGTGGAATATTTGTACTGATCTTGTATAAAATCAGTTGAGACTTACCAAAGTATGGTTTGTCTCCTTCACAGCTCAGTACATTGTTAGTAGGTGTGTTTGTTGGAGAAATGGTAGAGCCAGAAGTATAGGTAATTCTCTTTAGAAGCAGTAAAACAATTTAAGAAAAAATGTCATTGTTGAAAATGTGAATGTTTCTTTGAGACTTTACTGAAAGTACAAAATTGCTAGCTGTGCTACTTTTGAACTGGTACCTAGCATCAAAGAACATATTAAGAACCTCTAGAAAATAACATGAAGTTGTTCATTTCATTAACTTCTTTAAAATTATACTTTAAAACTACTATTTTTCTTTTTGGAAAGAATATGCATGTCAAAAATAAAGTAGATAGTAAATACTTTATAGTAATATAGTGTACAACTTTCTGTTATTCTGGAAAGGTTATGAATCCTACTTTAAGGAAAAATATGTTGTTTATTTTTAATGTGCCTTGATATACTTTTGAGTCAGGTTTCATTTGAAAATTTTCACTGACATGCTTTGAAATTGATTATGTTTATAAGTGACAGCATACATTTTTCTTCCCTCCCCCCGCCAAGAAAATTTGCTTTCTTATCATGTGAAAGATTATTCATTGTTGAAGGTGTGTGTCGATAAGAACATACACGTACCAAAGAATAGCTGAAAAGACTTCCAGCTAACATGACTGTAATGAACCTAGGGGTTTGTTGGATGTTGTATGTTTTACTGATATGGCCCATATAGACCCTACAAATAGTATCAAGATGTATTCAGCCTTATTCTTATACGTAGGGACCTACTGAAATCAAGGAGGCAGGTGACTAATTTGGCGGGCTGCCCTTTTTGTGGGCCTATCACAACAGGGCCCCCTCACACCTCTGATTGGCTGGGGGGCCTCAGTGGTCCTGCCCCTTGCTGCTTGGTTGCGAGGGCTGCCCATCATGTGGCCCTGCCCTTGGCCATTAAATGGCTGAGAGGGCTGTCTGTTGTGCAGCACCACCCCTTACTGCTGATTGGTGGAGGGGTAGGAACTCCTACCATCTTGGCTGCTCCCCTTTGCGTGCTGGCAGGGCCTCCTCTTTGCGGGATGTGTGGCCAAGCCACATCAGACATGAGGACCACTGGCTTTCACTGGGGAGTCAGCATTTTATCTTTAGTAATTTTTTTTCATGGATTTCATGGACAATGCCTGATTTTGCAATCTCCATGAAAATAGCAAAATTGCAAATTGAGTAGGTCCTTATTTATAAGATGTAGCGATGCTACATCTGACACCAGCCGACTTCCAGATGGAGTGGAAGTAAGATACCACATGGTTGGTAACTTGTTTAATCTAAGCTGACTCTGAGCCAAAACCAAGAATACCTCGACCTCAGTCACTGAACTCCAGTATGCTGATGATGCTGTAGTGTGTACTCACTTGGAAGTGGATCTTCAGGCAATCATTGGTGTCTTTACCAAGGCATACAAGTAAATGGGACTGATGCTTAATATTCAGAAGACTAAGTTCCTTCATCAACAAGGTCTTGTTGAGCAGTCCCCAGCTCTGGTAATTCAGGTTTACAGAAATCTGACATTGATGAAGAAATCCAACATCACCTCATCACCTCAAATATGCAAGTGCAGCCTTTGGGTGCCCGAGGAAATGGGTGTTCAAAGATCATGACATCAGATTAGAAACCAAGCTCATAGTTTATCAAGCAGTCATGATCCATATGCATGTATGTATGCATCTTAGGACATGGACAACATTACAGGAGACACTTCAGGTTGCTGGAGAAGTACCATCAATGCTGTCTGTGGAAGCACTGGAGCATCCTCTTGCAAGCAAATACCACTAGGGCAATGATTATCCACCATCAACTTTACTGGGCCTCAGATATTCATTTGAACGAGTTAACTTTGCAGTGAACACTTAGTCATCACTGGCAGTTTCTCAAGAAGATTGAAAAAGGATAGAATAGGAATGAAAATTAAGAATCTCAGACTGAGAGGCTTGTTAACTGTTATCTTGGTATGACAGTATCTATCTTCCCCTATCACATCACCTGGGTGTTTGCTTTATTGCCCTTGTCAAGAAAGAGTGATGTATGGTACTGATTTTTCTTTGAAGGGACTATGGCACATCTTTGGATAAGAGGTGGATCCAGATGGGGTTCAGTTGCTCCTCCCCTGCTTGTCCACCCAAAGTTTAAAACCAACTGCTTGGCAGTGGCAATAGCATTTCTATTTAGGCAGCAGTGAGTCAAATCACTTGACTTCATGGCTCATTATAATTAGGGTGACTATCTGTCCCAGATAAGGACAGTGCTAGATTTTAGAGGCTAGTCCCAACTACCTGAGGAGAATTATAACAGGAATCCCAGAAATGCAGCGGTTCAGGGCAGGGAGCTGGAGTGGTGCAACCTGGCTTGCAGGCAGCCTGGCCCCCTGCCAGCTTGTGAGAGCACAGGGGAAATGGGGGGCAGCGTCCCAGATGTCAGGAATGAGAAATCCCAGTAGTCCAGGATCTCCTTATGGTCAGCCAAATTATAATCTATCCAATTACTTCTAAACTCTTCACTGTGTATGTGTTCCACTAATTAAGCTATCTTTTCTTTTGAAATTCTGATGCCTGTTCTCTGCCCCGGTAATGTAGGCTCCTGTTTCACAAGTGTTCAGACTGTTTTTAACACTACCTAAAAACATTATCTCAGGTGTGGAAATAACTTTCAGTGGAGCTCAAGAAGGCTACATTTTGTCTTACGAATTTGAAAAATATATATTTTTAATTCTAATGACTATGGAACTAATTAAACAAAATATTTTGATGATTTTTTGCCTAGTTTTTGTTTTTTATACGTATTATATGACAATTAGTGAACAGTCCAATACAATTATATTTGGTTTTGCTGTGATAATACAGTGAATAATATAGTGCTAGGCCTCTGGGATATTAACAAATCTTCTAGTTTCTTCTTACCTGGAGAAAAATAGGTATTGTGTTATATATGATGATGCACCACAGCATCTGCATTCCCTCCCTCTTTCAAAATTCTAGATGTCCCATGCGTAAGACTGAGTGGTGTTAAACACTCAAGAAGCATGCGTTATTCCTATCAAAATATACTCCCTTCACTATCCTAGAAGTATAATGAAATATAAATTATGGGAAAATAAGATACATGCAGTAACTGAGTGATTGCTAAGGATTGTGTCAGACAGTGACTTACAATGCCCCCATGGTATCCAAATTCTAAATCCTTTTTTTGTAATTGGTTTAAAAAAATTCCTGACATTCAGCTTTGAGTGGTAAATGAGAGAGAAGTGAGAGAGATGGTTCAGAAATTCCATAATTTCTGGACCATGATGGGTACATCATCACTCTTACACTACCATCAGTTCCAAATGTCAGAGAAGATAGGTAGGGTTGTATTTATTAAATGTCAGTAAGTTTGTATTATTTATATTCCCAGGTGCTATGAGAGAGAAGAATGTAACTTTAAAAAGCAAATGACAGAAGGGTGGAAGTTAAAGTATGTCTCACCTTATTGAAGTTTGCTTTTTCTCCTGCACCTTTTACTTTTAGGTAACACCAAATTTAGGCTCCCTTGGGCAATCTAGGGCAGACTCACCATTTGTGTATGACTTAGGTATTGGCAAAGTGAGTTTAGCTTATCTCAAACCTCCTGGCATCCATGTATTGTTGTATAATATACCACCATTTATGACACTTCTGGGTCTGGCATGAACAGTTCAAATGAGAATGCTTTTCTACATCATTTTCTAGTGCTTTCTGAGGACTTCATCTTAGTTAGCTGTGTTGTCTATATATAAAAGTCCAAGGGCATGTTGAAATTTCATGTGGAACAGTTACATGGGAATTTGCTGCAGCAATTACTCTAGTGTTTAATGACAAGTAATTATCCACATCACTTCCCAAGCTATACATCTCTTTCTTGCCTTTCAGCATTATGTACAGCCCACCCGTTGACACACACATTAATTCTGTGCAGCATCCAGCTGTTAGCAACTCCAAGAAGCAGCATACCTCTAATTTATCTGCCTCAACTTCAAGACACAACACATTGGTACATGTGATATTGTGCATGGCTTTGTTTTTTGGCTTATTTGTTTGTTTATTTTGCTGCAGGGATAGTTTGCTTTGCCCTTGAGGGCTTGTATTATTCTTGGGCCCAGTGACTCCTTGAAAAATTAAATTAAGTATTCATGACCACATAGCATCTATGGTTATAAAGCTGGAGTTTTATGTAATGCACTGAAATTATTGTTTTTTTAAATAATCTTAAAGGCTAGGGACAGAAGTTGCGCATAAATTGGTATAAGTGATTAGAAGCCAATTCAAATCTGTAACACAACAGAAGTTCAGTGCACATAAACCACTTTCAAAGTAGCCAAAACCAGTTTAAGATAAACCTGGATGTATCAGACTTAACTGATTTAGGTTAAATCAGTTTGTTGAACGTCTGTCCCAGATTCCCTACAGATTCAACTTAACTCACAGTCCCTCAGCATCACAGGATGCTTTACAGGTCCCCTGCAGCCTCTCACATCCACAGGGCGAGTGGGTTAGCCTTGACCCAAGCTGTCTGCTCCAGCCAAGCAAGGAGGTGGGCTCTAGTGCTCCACGGCTTCTGGCCTGGGCCACTGCAGCCGTGTGGCTGCATTTCTGGACTCATAAGTGAATGTCTGTTCACTTGCTTCTTGGTTCAATCTATGCAGCTTAGACTAACCTGCAAAGATGTCAACTGGAAATCAAACAAATCTTTTGTTCTTTTGATTTCTGTCACTCTTTTCAGCAAAGGAGCAGGGGGACTTAGGTGTTGTGGTGCTGAGTGTTGCAACAACTTTTGAGAGCCCTGTCACTCAGGAGAATTCCAAAGCCCGAGTTAGGCAACCAAGATTTTTTTGCAATGTTTGAAGATAGTTGAGTCCCTAATAATGTGGTTTGCTGAATCTGGCACACTAATTGAGGAAACCTGCTTCCTAAAATTGCCAGCACAAAATGTGAGATGTTAACATGTGGCTTGAATCTTGTACTTGTTAAGGACTTACATGCCTGCCTTTAAGGATTCATAGTAATGCTGCCTCTTCTGTACCTAAGCACCCCTAAGCTCTGCATTTCAAAAACTGATGAGAGGTCAGCCCTTTCTCTCAAAAGGTGGTAGCTTATCTTTCCTCAGTGGTTAGGTCATTTACCCCAGCTGTGGGAGACTGAGGTTTAAATGTACCTTCACTCTTGATGAAGGCTCTAACCACTATTTTAAAGAGTAAAGCACCGTTTAAGGATCTCTGGGTACTAGCAAGTAGTGCTTTAAATTAATCTGCTGCTCAGTATTTGCTGCACACTTTTAGATGGTGACATTTTACTGTGCATTAGATTAGTGTACTGCTCAGTAAAGCACTTTGTATAGATGTGCCCACTGAGAGCTAGTTATGGGCCTAATAGTGAAGTCTTTAAAATGACAGTTCATGTGAATTTGCACACTGACACTGAGATTAAGAGCTGCATTAATTTTATGAATTTGGTCCATTGTTTTAGGGGTACTTTGAGGGTGAGCCTAATTGCCTATAGATCTGTTACATACCCTGTTATCTCTTTCTCTTGTCCAGCTGGCTACTGAGACAGGCACAAGGTCTTTTGCACTGGTTGTCTGGGTCTGGTACTTTCTGTTTAATTTAATTTTCTCTGTCTTACTCTTGGAGCCAGAAGGTGACAGATATTGGATAAATATCTTATCATACTCTATTATGGAAATATTGACAACTTTATACTATTTAGCTTCCTGATTATTATTTGGTACTGCCTTGCTGCATGAGAGAGAGAGTTAGCAGGATTCTGAATCCAGTCAAATACAAAGATAATTTATTTAATAGTATTGAGATTTAAAATGACATATGCATGTAAAATGTATAGTGCGTAGGTACTCTATGAGTTTTGCAGGCTTGGTACATTAGGCATTTCTGTTTTAATTAATCTTAGCATGCCTTCTATGCCATATGTTTAAGTGTTGATTTATATTTCTCTGCTTTTGATTGTGCACTAAAAGACCTTAGAATATTGCTAAACTTGCTTATTTTGCACAGTATTGCAAAAATATTGTGCAGCATGAGCATGAGTCCTAGGTTATACTCTCTAAATTAATAGTAAGATCATGGATGCAATTCTGCTCTTACAGTGGTTCACATGAGCTTTGCTATTGGTTTCAGTGACAGCAGGATGGGTTACAGATGCAAAGATAATGGCACAGTATACATTTTACTCTCATAGGTGGCTAAGATCTGAATGCTTCATTAGCAATAATAGCGCAATAGAATGAAATGAGTATTTTGTTGTTTGTATACATTTCAGAAATAATTTATTCCTGAAGTGTGCTTTATTTTCAGGCATAGAGTAAATCCAGTCAGAATGGTTGGCCATAAATACTTACCAGTTATCTTATTTATACAGATAAGCATTTGCATTCCAGTATTTCCATTGAAGATATTTTCTGTAGTAAATATGGAGAAGTAAGTGCAGTATGTATCTTAAGAAGTTTTAGCTAGGTTCATAGGCTCAAATTCTGAGCAGTATGTGGAAAGTGATGATGCAAAAGGGGCAGTATGCTGTGGGCTTATGGTCTGCTATTTTTGAGACACTTTCTCTCTCAGTGCAGATCCGATAATGATAGGCTGACAGCCATTTGCATTGCCTGCTCTTAACAGTATGTGTTAGACATCAAAGCTCTGTTGCTCTGCAGAGATGCCAGGTAATCCAAATACATGGCAGACTCTGTTTGCCTGCATACAGAAGGAGAAATTCAGGTGTTTTCTACAGATTTCATATATTTGCACAGTGTGCTGGTAGCATAGCTTCATATCTGTGATGCTACTTTCCTGGTGCCTGAGGAAAGTCATTGCATTTGTAGTTCTGGTGAGCTTTATCACACTGCATCTGTACTCTGGAAGAGCCTGAAAGAATGAAGGTGCAGTACACAAGCACACCATATAGTTTTTAAAAAATGTCACTTAGTTCAGTGTGTTTAGTCTCAAAATGATAGAGAAAAGACCTGGCAAAGATGGATGGGTATGCTTTTCTTAGTACCAAGAGGAAAACACTGTAAATTACAACAATTATATTAAAATACTTATACTGGAAGTAAAGCATATTTCTGCTTCCAGTACATGTCATGTACACAATTCAGTGTGGCTTACACTTAAATTTAGAGAATTTGTTACCTTAGCTGGATCTTTATAGCACAAATGGCCCTCTCTGGTCATTCTGCTCTGAGCTGAGGTTCACACTTCTGGCTCATTTTCTCTCAACTGAGCAAGATGATTTTTGCAGCCTGTTCTATATAACGTGCTTGGTCTATATTGTTCTTCGAAAGCTAGTTTTTCTTTTACCCATTTTTAAATCTACTTTTTTTGATTCTCAATCAGTTTTAGTTTACTTACTCTGATTAGTCTAACCTTCTTCATATTTGGGGGATCTCCAACTCTGTGTCCATGCCATATGGCTTTTTTGGTCTTCCTCCAGCTTGTCTGACTTCAACATGTGCCCTGTAATGGATCTACACCTGTCATTTATGGGTGTTAACACATTTCTAGTTGAGGAACATTTGCTAGCTGCAAATCTTTTCATTTTGAAGCTTGGCAGGATTGTGAAACTAGACTCTAAATTTACTTCCTGGGTAAATCTTTGGGGTCAGCTTCAGCTCCAGGCTCCTGCTGGGGCACTCTTCCAGGGATGCAGATTCTTGTTTGGGAAGTTTCTCTTTGATTTGGGCCCAAGAGAAGTCCTGGTGCATAGAGGCATTTTTTCAAGGGAACTCCCTGTCTCAGGGTTTCTTAAATGAAGAAACTCCCTCTCCTCATCCTTCTAGCTGTGAGATGTCATTTCAGGTAAATCCCAACAAAACTCAGAAGCATCCCAGTACCTGAATTCTGGCACTGGGTTCTGGTTTCCATCCCTTTAATACATAGGAAATTTAAAAGGAATCATTCCAGTCTCTGTTCTATTATCCCCTCAGCACCTAGACATTGTAGAGCTAATGTTCTAACTTTCAGTGGTCTGGAACTTGTCAACTGCATCGCTGAGACATGATGGGCTTCAGTGGCCTCCTTGTTACCTTATTCTGTCCACTGGGTTTGACATTTTTTTCAGATGCCACTTCTCCATTGCACAAAGAGACTTTACTATCCATCTGCAATCATTGTTTCTGCTTCTTTGCTTGGGTCTGTATCCTGGATCTTCTAGCAAAAATATGTATTCTTGTTTTGGTTCTGATCAGGAAAGCATAGTTCAAGATCTATGCTTAGTTCAGGATTAACATCAGGCTCACTTGCCTGTACACCAACTCACTTGCCTGTACACAAATGCCAGGAGCCTGGGGAACAAACAGGAGGAACTGGCCCTTCTGCTAAACAGGAATGACTATGATCTCACTGGGATAACAGAGACCTGGTGGGACTCCACTTATGACTGGACCACAGGTATAGATGGCTACACCTTGTACAGGAGAGATCGTGTTGAAAGAAAGGGTGGGGGTATAGTTCTGTATGTGAAGGAGCAGTACATTTCCCTACAAGCAGAGATTGGCACCTAAGGAGGGCAACATGAGACCCTCTGGTTTAGAATACGAGGGGAACGTGGTGAAGGGGGTATACCGGTAGGAGTATACGTTTGGTACAGACCTCCAAATCAGGAGCAAGAGCTTGATCATGAGTTCACTAGGAGCTGAGGTGAGTGGGGACAGGTGAGACCCAGGCATGGGGGACAGGCAGAGCATGGTGCAGTTCTGGGAACAGCACCCCTCCCCCTTCTCTAGTCCCAGCCTCACTCCCTCACTGCCTGGGAATGTATCCCTATCTGTTAGGGCTGTCCGAAGGTTTGGTAGCTGATTCAGTGGCCAAATCTCTGAATCCGAATAGGCCAAATCGAATTGGGACAGTGATTCGAATAACTGAATCAAATAGCTGTCCCTCAAATCGGCCGAATCTGAATCGAATACTTGCTGCTTTGCACAGGCCTAGTTAATATCACATACTTGACTTCAAGAAAGCCTTTGATCTGGTGTCCCATGATGTCCTCATGGCAAAATTCGATTAATTGTGGCCTCAACAACCTTACGATCCAATGGCTGGGAAACTGGCTCCGAGGTCATGGCGCATAGTGACCAGTGGTGTCTCTGAGGGCTCTGTTCTCAGACCTGTACTCTATAAATGATCTGGACTCTGATGTCAGAAGTGGACTGACTAAGTTTGCTGATGACACCAATCTATGGGGAAGTGTAGTCACACTTGAGGATAGGTGGGTGATGCAGGCCAACTTTGGCAGGATCGCAAGGTGGGCAGATGAAAATCTCATGGCATTCAACACAGAGAAATGCAAGGTGCTCCACATCAGAAGAAAAAACCCACATCACACTTGTAGGCTCAGCAGTACTATACTTACTAGCACCATGACTAAAAGATACTTGGGGGTTATGATTGACCACAAGATGAACATGAGCCACGAATACGATACTGGATCTGGCAAAAGAAACAAAACTCTGGCTTGCATCTACTGATGCATTTCAAGCAAGTCATCCTCTCGCTGAACTCAGCCTTGGTAAGGCCACAGCTGGAGTACTGCATCCAATTCTGGGCTCTGCAATTCAGAAAGGATGTGGAGAAGCTTGAGAGAGTCCAGAGAAGAGCCACGTGCATGGTGATAGGGCAAGAGATCAGACATGAAAAGTGGCTGGGAGCCGTGGGACTCTTCAGCCTGGAGAAGCGTAGGCTCAGGGGTGACTTGGTGACTGCCTATATAAGTACATATGGGGTGGGCATCAGGAACTGTGAAAATGTCTGTTCACCAGGGCATGCCAAGGGAAGACAACGTCCAACTGTCACAAACTCCCGGAAGACCATTGGACCATGTCCGCATCAGGAAAAACTTCTTCCTGTCTGAGTCCCCAGGGCCTAGAATAGACTCCCCGCAAAGGTGATGCAAGCACCTACTCTGGACACTTCCAAGAAACATTTGAATGTCTATCTTGGGATCCTTTGATCCCAGCTGACTGTTTGGGCAGGGGGCTGTACCCAGTGATCTTGCGAGGTCCCTTCCAGCCCTAATGTCTGTGAAATCTATTAAATCATTCTTGTCATGGTTAACTGAAAATTCTCATTTTACTCTCCTGTGAACTTGGAGTATGAAAGTGGTCATGGAGTAACCACCTTTCCCACAGGACAAGATTGGGTCTCCAGACTGCTGGTCTATGCTTCCTGGTTTTCAGCCCAATGTGGCCCTTCTGATATAGGATCTTTCTCCTCAGGGGAGGGACCCAATCATCTGGGATTGCAGTAGTTAGTGTCAACATTCCAGAGCCTTCATAATGCAACCTTGCGTCTTGTGCATCTGAAATGGAAGGACTCACAGATTCAATCTCTAGAATGGAAGAAGTCTGCAACCTCAGAACATTGTCTTCCTTCCCTCCCGATGGGGTGTGTGAGGACTATTTGTCAGAGCATACATTCCTCAAGACTAATTCCATTTGTTATTGAATATCTTCATTATAAGTTTGGAACATTCTGACAATTACAATGAGAACTTGCCTTTCCATATAGGGCCTCTTGCACCTGTGGGATATTGCATTTCAGTCAACACTTCAGAAGGATGTAAACAAGATAACATTTTCTCTGTCACCAGCAAAAATGTTTCTTGGGTGAATGGGGCATGAGACCTGTGTACTGACTAAGAGAATGGCACCAGAATGGGGAGTGCCTCCCTCTCATTTCCCATCCCCCATCATGCATACGTCCTGCATCTTTCTTGCAGCAGCTCTGACTCTGGGTCCAGAAGCAGGGAGGGCAGAGAGGCAGTAATTATTTATAGTGGCCAGAGGTGTTTTGTTTTTTTAAGCCATCAAAAATCATTTTAAAAGTAGCTACTTGATATGCCTCTGTGTATAGGGACTATTAAGTTTAGGGTTGTGTGTGGACCACAAATTTATTGTGTTGAGTTTCTCCCATCTGCAACTCATGTATATCTAGATCTGATGGCACTGCAGGTGAGCTTATTAATGCAACTAATTGATAGTGCTATTTTGTCTGCCTTGATATGGTTATACAGATTCAAGTTCAGGAGCCAGTTTGTGGCATGTATGACTGAAGTGCTGCCAGACACTGGAAATATTGTGGTCTGGAGGTGGTTTAAATTAATACAAATGTAGAACCAAACTTGTTTAAAAATGTTTTAATGAGCTTGCTAAATCTTGCCTTTAACAGGGTAATTCTGCCATACCAAGCATTAATATATACTTTTGTGCCCATCTCTTCTTTGAAAGCGTATATGTTGTCATTGGGCGCATCTACGCAAGACGTTTAATAGATATCTCAGTGTTTACACATGTGTCCCTGTTAGGGTCCCTATTACACATATGTTCCTATTACAGGAAACGAATAAACTCTTCGGCAGGGTAGTACTTGTAAATACATGTATTTACTACAGAGTTTTTTTGTGCGCAGCAGCACATATATAGACACTGACATGGCTGGCTGGGGCCTGAGGGTTCTTCAGTGTGGTGGCTGCCATCTAGCCCTGCACTGAAGCACCATCACGTCCCAGCCACTCCCTGCCAGCCAGGACTGCTCTGACCCAGCTCACCGTGCTGTAGTCTGGGTGCGCATGTAAAACGTGCACCCAGGAGCTCCTCAGGAGGAGTAAACTCTAGAGCAATAAACTCCAGTTTATTGTTGTGTGTTAATAGCATATGCAGATGTGCTCACTGTCTGTCAATAGATGCAGAACACTTGAAATGTATATGTGGGTGTAACACTGTTCCCTCCCCCACCTCAACAATTCAATTTAACCACTTCTAATGAGTGGTTATAACCCACTGGACCAGTCTATTTTAGTTCATGGGTAGTTAACAACCTGCTAGAGTGTAATGACTCTTTTTGGGCTGTTAGGTTTATCAAGTTACAGCACAAATATTAAATCAGTATACCAGAAATCCTTACATAATTTTCATAAGGAAAAAATTAGTATGGGTTTCACATTTCTAAGCAGAACAGCAAGTTTGTTTTTAATTGTTTGATTTTAACACCCAAAGGCAGTAATGCACATTATGGACTAATGGGCTGTGAAGAGTTCTAAGTGGCACAACAGTCTTTAAAATCAGTAATTTCTGTTTTGCTGGTTTTTAAAATAAATGCGCTTAAAAATCAAGCACGTGGGAGTGTGCGCACTTGCGCGTGCATGTGTGCATGCACACATACAGGTAAATTTGCTGTATTTCTCAAGGACTAAGATTTTTACAATATATTGAACAGCAACCTAGAAAAAAATGGAAATTGTTATAACCAGAATATGAATACCAAAAAAGGGGAAATTAAACAGAGAAGTATCTTATTAGAAAGCTGCTTAAAAATGCAAGGCATCTTTTCTTCTTTTCATGTTCTGGCTTATGTGAATCATCAGCTCATCTGAAGCTGTTGTATAACATATGAAGATTTGTCAGTTTCCCTCCAGTATGAAATAGTTTCTGCTTTAAGAACAATGTGGGCATGCCTAAACTTATAACTTGTTGTAGGTTTGTATATTCTGCATATTACAGAATCTAGAACAACTACTGCATGAGTGAGTTGTATACACAATTTTGTTTGCAGTCAAGTTAATGTTGCCTTGTGTATTTGCATCTACAAAACATTTTTTCAAGCCAGGAGCTTGTTTTGATCAGACATCCAATGGCAAATTGCTTAGCTGCTCTTTTTTTATTGCAGAATTTTCCATTCTGCTTTTTGTGGGATTCGTAGTGGAAGACGATGAAAATGTGGGGTTTGGGTCAAAATGAGCGATTCCCAGGGTTCTGCTTATTTTATTACATCATCTGTCATGTTTCTGTGAGGCAAAGCCATTTTTAAAGCAAGTTCTGAGAGACAGCATGGAGGAAGTTTAAGCAAGTGCTCTTAGGTTTTAGTTGTGATGAAGACAAATGGGCTTGTTGCAAACTTAGCTACATTTGTGCTGTAGCTACAGAACCAAAACTATAAGGGCATTGTACTGTAACTCCACTTCTGGAATGGATCTATGAGTCGTGCCTGGATCTGGCAATTAACAATGCTTGGTGGGACAGGATAGTGCTATTGAGCTGAGATGTGAGGGAGGGCTTCTAATAAGTGGTTGGCCCAAATATTAGAAGAGGGAAAATTAAAGGGAATGTGCAGCTCTAGCTGTTACAATAGGGTGACTGTGCAAAGAGTGGGTAGAGCCAAGTCAATAATATGCAGACAGCTTTTTGGAGGATGTTACCCTGAAATATGTCCCCATGTGGCAGAGGATGATTGGGTAATGGACAAATAGTACAAACTACATGTTAATGTTGGTGCCTTCAGAACTGGAGCAAGAGTAGAAGGGAACTCCATGCTTTATAAGCAGTGCCAAAAGAGCTGGGTTTCCATGCAACCTCTGTGTCAAAGTACAGGCATACCTCGGAGATATTGTGGGTTTGGTTCCGGACCACCGCAATAAAGCGAATATCGCAATAAAGCGAGTCACACGAATTTTTTGGTTTCCCAGTGCATTTAAAAGTTATGTTTACACTATAGTGTAGTCTGTTAAGTGTGCCATAGCATTATGTCTAAAAAAAAAAATGTACAATCCTTAAATAAAAAAAATACTTTATTGCTAAAAAATGCTAACCATCATCTGAGCCTTCAGTGAGTCGTAATCTTTTTGCTGGTGGAGGGTCTTGCCTCGATGTTGATGGCTGCTGACTGATCAGGGTGGTGGTTGCTGAAGGTTGGGGTGGCTGTGGCAATTTCTTAAAATAAGACAACAATGAAGGTTGCCACAAACCTTCAATTTGTAAAAAAAGCAATATCTGCGAAGCGCAATAAAGCGAAGCGCAATAAAACGAGGTATGCCTGTAGAGCCTTATCTTTGGCTTAAGTTCTTTTCTGTTACAGTCAAGAATCAGCAACAGCAAAACAAAGTATTGCATTGTATTTACCGTGTGTTTCCTCAAAACTAAGAGCATTAGTGAAATCATGCAGCAGAAACATGATTTATATGTCTTTCCTTTCTTTGTGCAATGCGCTTAACTCCTGATAGTGTCTTATATTATGTTTCAGTTTTGCAATATTTATAACCCATTTTTTTTCTAAATTACTTCATAGCTGCTTGACTAAAACAAAAGGGCATTGCAAACAATTCAGTTCAGTTTGTCGCTGCAGTAAAACCAAGTGACTTTACCCTAATAGTCCATTCACAGCGTCTGATGAAGTAGGCTGTAGCCTATAAAAGCTCATGCCTCTGAACAAGTTAGTTTATACAGTGCCTCACTACCCCACCTTCAGACTAACACAACTAACTACCTCTCCTAATATTTTGTTAGCTGCTGTAATTCTACTGCCTTGTGTAAGAAAGCCATGACTGTGAATGGGCAGGGAGATGAACACCATATTTTCTCATATTTCTTGAACACTTTTCCACCACAAAACCAGCTGGTAAAAGTGGGATGCATCTTATATGCAAGGAAAAAGGCTTCCCATGGTTCCAGAAATCTAGTTGGGGGAGGAAGTAGCATAGTGGCAGCCATGGCGATTAATGCTACCACCACTCCCTGCCTGGCCCTTTCTGCAGTGGGGAGCTGGCAGGGCTGGGCTTGGGGAAAGCCTCCTCACACTGGGCTGCCAGCCCCTCTAGCTTCTAAATTGCTGTGCTCGCTGCTCAGCTGAGCAGTGGGGGCAGGGTTAAGAGGAAGCTGGAGGGGCTGGGAGCCAGGTTTGAGAGGCTTTCCCAAAGGCCAGCTGCCACCCATGCCACCTTTTCAGTCACCACTCTCGATGCACAGCTGGGTGTGGGGAGAGGTAAGGGAAAGCAGACAGAGTCATGGTCCCTGCATTGGCACCCAACCTGCTTCTCACACCAGGACCTCCAGTGTGAGAAGCAGGTGCAGGACAGCTGGGGCTGCTCCTCTTCTCTCCTCCCCTTCTGTAGGCCAAAGGGGAGGGAACAGCTACCCCTCTGCACCTTCTTGAGACTGGGCTGACCCTTTTTCCCAGCTCCACGCTTCCTGATCCCCAGGAGAACTTACGCTGTTTGCAGACATTCAGTCTTCCTGGAGAAAATCGCCCAGCAGTGATTTAACCCTAGTTGTTCCTGTGTTTTTCTCCCTGAGTGGCCACTTTTGTTCCAGGTAAAACAGCTTGAACGTCTGCCAGGAGAATGGTGATTGTTGCCATAGAAACTGAACATCTGTGTATGGCCTCTGACACAACTATCATTTTAAATGTAGCATGATGGCAGTACTGTGGATTTAAAAAAACAGCAGTGTACAGACAGTAGACAAGTTTGACAACATCTCACCGCACGCTTACTGGAAGTGTCTCTCTCTACATTTTGTCTCCTTCGGTAATTTGGCAGGATTATCTTCCCAGTTTGGACAGCTTTTAGGTCATCAAGATTATGTCTTCCTTTGGGTTTGTTTTTACCAAGGATGTTCTCAGGTCTCATTGCCCAAGTTCAGTGTCCTAGCCAGTCTAGACATGGTTTTCTTTGGGGACCACACAATGGTGAGATCTTCCAAATAGTTAGGTTAGCTTTTAAAGTTGCTGCATACCCTGTGAGCTCTCCCAGCTCCTATTATAGTTGTTTATAGCTCTTTTCCCTCTTTATCATTTGGCTATATCAGCAGTTGTCAATAGACTCAAGACATTCCTCACTAGACTCAAAGCCCACCTTGGAAAATGCCAGGTCTTAATTTTCACTCATTTTTTTAGTTACAAAAAATAATAGATCAATTAATCTGTAACAAACAACTCAGAAAGCCCACAATCAGTTGAGATGGTTTTGACATGATGGGTTCCTATTTCAAATCTCTGGATTTATATTTTTAATTGTGTTTGCACATCTAAAAATGCTCCAATATTGTGTGGTACTCTGCAGACCTTTGAAAGGAACTCAGGGCACTGCGTGGTGCAATGTCACCCTGTTTGAGAATCATGGGAATATTTGTGTTTTGTAGGGTCTAAAATTCAATTGCGTTTCTCCCCTTAGGCCTGTGTAGTCAAGGGTGCTCAGCAAAAATGATATGTAAGGCATGACTACATGATAATAGATCATTAAGGGAATGACACAGGTGTCTGAACTCTCCACAAGCTAGAGTGGCTAGAACTGAAAGAGGAGTGACCCTGGATGTATGTCAGGATGAGCCTGGAGCAGTAGAGGGGCCAGCAGGTAAACAGACGTGTTCCAGGCAGTATAGGCCACTGCCAGGAGGTTACAGCAAATGTACAACTTTTGCTACTGGGTGGGAAGGCACATACTCTGCTTCAGGTAAACAAATTCTTCATCCAAAAATATCTGTTTCCAAAGCAGGGTTAATAATGTACATTTGAGGACTCAATGATTTATAACAGAGGTGATCGACTCCCGGCTTGCTGGCCAGTTCTGACCCATAGAGCTCTGTCATTCAGCCCACAAGGCTTCCCACAGGTCCAGAAATTTGACTGCAGGGGATTAGTGGCTGCTCCCATGCCAAATGTCTCATCCTGTGGGGAGCCCTGCAGGCTGGAAAGTATGGCCCTGTGTGCTAGACTGGGCACATGAGGCCTGATATGGAAAAATAGAGCCAGATGGAGGAGGCATGTGGACTGGCCCCACACCACTCATTCAGTCTGATTACAAAAAAGGAAAAAATGTTGTTTGTAGATCTGAGGTACCTAACATGAAACAACTGTTAGACAAAACAAATGTGAACAATGGTGCTTTAAATCACTGCAAGGTTGGGATGTGACAGCACAGCAGGCTGTCTTCCCATTTTTTTTTCTGACCACAAAGCATATATCCTATTCAAATGTCAGATTTTGGGTGGGGGTTTTTTTGTCATGCATGTCCCTCCTTCCCTCCCTGCCCTACCCCACCCCACCTTTTTACTTCCCTTTTTTTTTTTTAAGTTCAAAATCTGGCACAGAGCTCTGTCTCATGAGAGAGCCATACAAAAGAGGAACTCCTAAGGAAGGCATTGCCTGAGTGATGAGTGTCATGGTCACTTGTATAAAATCTCTTATTGCTTTATACACATTCAGTTCTGCAACTCTTCTTAGTGGAGAAGAAATTTTGATGGGCTGTTTGTTTTCAAGAGCTGGGCTGATTGTTCCCTTGATAGGTCAGCCTGACACATGGAGGCAGTAAACATATACTCATGCTAACTGGAGGATGCTGACATATCATACTGGAGAAAGTCCAAAATTTTAACAAAGAGGAATTTTGCAAAACATTTCAGAAAAAAAAATGAGCAGCATATAGTTCACTACCATGCAGCTAAATTGCTATTTTTCTCCTAATAATTTGTGTCTAGTTCTGATTGAAATTTTAATATTACCACACATCTAGACAATTTCATGATATATATGCATTCTTAAAGTTAATATATCTACAACATAGATTAAATCCAAAATTGCTCATGTATAGTTTTACAATACCAAAATTATTTAATGCATATAACGCTTCTAAAGCAAAATTCAATAAATGCTACGTTCTCCATGGAATGGCATTTGAAAAACTCATAAATTTTAGAGTACATAGTTATGTCAATGAATTCAAATTAATGAAATGCCATCCCACACAAGCGCCATAGTAATTTACATATTAATTTCCGCTAATGTTTTTATGGATGTAACAGGCTTGTACTAGTCATATTCAATAAAATACAACAGATTGTGAAACAACAAACAGTAAGCAGTTTGGTATGATTTATCTTCTATTCCATCAGATCCTCATTTTCCCCTGAAAATGCTTTGTCTACATTATTAATGTCTGACAATTTTCTTGTATTTATGTCCTGAGGCAGAGTGTGTCTGTTAATTTTGTGCAATGGCTGCTTTCATAACAAATGGTATTTTTTTTTTCATATTATGACAATCCCCATAAAAAGAGAAAGAAAGCAATAGATGTCAAGATGGGCATTAATGCTAAACAGTTGTTTTAATGGACTCAACGTGAACCTATTTTAGGATGTCAAAGTGGAACTGTAATTTTCATTGGATATCATATGTTTCAGTTTATTACCGTAGTGTTGGCTTTTGTACTGATATTGAGAGTTTCTTTTCTTGCCTGTAAATGTGGGCAAACAATGATCAGTGCCATAGGGATGTGCCAGCAAGTTTTTCTGCTTCAGAAGGTAGCTTACCTCAGCTCAATTCTAGTAACCTCCTACAAAATTCAGGTCTCTTGTCAAATGAGTTTTCTTATCCTACTTGTAGGCACTTTTTCAACTGAGTAGCTGTAGAGAATAGGCTGAAATACATGTGGGGAAAATGCTTGTTTGGAGGGCTCCAACACTGTACTAGACTAGCTAACCAATAGGTTGGGCTGTATACAGAATCACTAGACAAACTACAGTTCTGTAAACTCTAAAGTATTTGTGATTTTAGAAAAAAAGTGCGATGATCTTAAATGGCAGGTGAGAGAGAGTTCAATGCTTTGTTTACTAAATGAAAGCCTCTGAACTACATGAGCATCCAAGCTGTTGTCGTCATGCACTAGTTTTCTTTCTAAACAGGTTATGTAGCTCTGCACCCTGAGGGTCTCAAAAACAGATGTGGCAAATCTGACAAATCTCTGGATAGTGAAATACCTTGTGAAGCAACATTTGTGAGCCTCTGGGGGAAAGATATTTCATTGACTGTGCTCCACTGAAAAGTGCAAGTGGGGGTGCTGTAACTGTATGTTTGGCATTTGTTCATATAATGCCAAACATTGGTATTTTGAGGGGTTAGGAGGAAGCAGCAGCAAATGTCTGTAAATCAAGTTTGTCTCCAAATTGCTAGCTTTCATCTTTTTTTTATATTGTTTGTTAATAGACATTCCCTACCCTCTCCTACTCCAGCCTCAGCCTTTATATCTTATCTATTTCTTTTTAGTAGTTGTCATTTGCGTTATTTTATACTATAATTTATTATGATCCTGTAACTTTAGAATTTAACATGAAAACAAATGTTATGCATTGGTTTCATGTAAAAAGAATTGAAAATGTAATTGCACTTGAAACAGGTACTGGTAAAGGATAGAAGCAAATGAACTTCAGGCTGAACATTTTATAATGCCACAGCCCAGAGCTAGTAGGTGTAATGAGTGCATCAAGGTGAATTTTAGAAACCAAGAATATCGTGGGTCTAATCTACCTTCAACATATTCTAATTGTTTGCAAATATAAAGTGTTTCTGGTTACCCAGAATGTTTAATCTCAATTTTGCTTAGTTGCCTTTAACGCTAACCTATGTCAAAGTAATACAGTTATTAGCTTATACTTGCAACTTTCATTAACCAACTATAATTGCTTATCCTTCTAAATGTTTTTGGATTCCATGAGAAACACTTTTTAAGCTAAATAAACATTTGGTTCCATGCCGCATAAACAGAAAGATATAAATTTGAAAACCTTACATTTCCAATATTTAATTTTGTTTTCTTCCTGTTGGGAGAATGGAAACAGTTATCTAGTTCCTTTGTATTTAAGGCTCTGCCAGATACATGTACTTGATTTCCTTTTTTGGTTTAGTCCATCTAGTTTGCTTTCCAGCCTTTGTTATCTTCTAAACAAATGCAAACTTTATTGGATACATCCTGTGAGAGAGTCAGATGTCCAAAAAGGTTAAAAATCTAGGTTTCAGAAGGAGCTCTTTGTGGCCATAAAATATCATCCCTGATATTTCATTAGGAAGTAAGCTTTCATATGCCATTAGACTGAGTAGATAGAGATCAGGATGCAAAGATAATGGATAAAATTGCAGAGGCTAAAGAATGCTTTTTCTAATAATGCAAGGTAGAGGTAGGGAAAAAAAGTGAGCCAAATAATTACTAATTATGATGATGATCATGTTAATGATGGCTATGGGGACAGAGTGCAATTTTCTAAAGATTTCTAATTTGGTAGGGAGACAATGGTACGCATATACATGTACTTGTGAGTATAACATTACTGTGAAATATCTATGTAAGTAGGTTTTATATTCCTTCTTTTTCTTCAGCATGTTGAAGAATGGTTAAAAAAAAACTGTCTCATGATGGTCACCATAGGTCCTTTGTTGGCTGGAAGGGATGTCAGATTAGACTGACTACACTTCATCATATCCTACCTTACCTGAAGCCCTTAAGCAAATCTACATACAATTTTCACAAAAACTGTTTCTTTAAAAATATTTTTAAATGCCTACTCGTTAACAGTTTTATAGCACTCAACCACAGAAGTAATAAAAGAAAGAAAGAAGGGGGAAACACACTCTCACTCTCTTGAAATACCATACAACTTCAATACCAGGAAGGCACTCTTTTCAACATGGTATTGCAATGTAGTGAGGGTTTTAATGGTGGAAATTAACTGAACACAATATTTGAACAAACTGATTTGTTTTGTAACTCCACTAGAAAATCAACAGCATGCAGACATATTTAAAATGGGTTTAGGATTGACTGCTGCAAATAACTCAGAGTATAAAATAATTTTTAATTCTTAAATATCTACCAAATAGAATATTGCTTATTGTAACTGAGATGTTTGAATACAGATAAACTACCTGAGCATTAATTTCCTTGGACAAAATTATTTGATGCCAGGGTTTTGGCTTAACCAGTCTTTCTCCATGCTCTAAGTTGTGATGGAAGAAACATTGGAAATATAGTACCTATCCACTCCTTACACAAGCCCTGTGATGCAAGGTAGCACCTCTTAAGCAGAGAGTTAGTCTTTACACTTACCTCTTCATAAAGGCATATAACCATGGATTGTAATTTGCTGCCAAAATTGGTGCAACTAAGATTCTTCCTCTGTTTTAAAAATTAACTGGCATGGTGTGTTTTGAGTATGGAAAAAGTGCCCCTAAACAATGACCATTCCTATGATATCAGAAGCAATACAGTTATGCTGTATTTTGTTTGGGATCTGGTGTCGGCTGTACTACTAAAAGAACCCTTTGGCTGGCATAAGCTGCTTCTCCATTAAGATACACACAGCTATGCTAACAAAACTCTTTCTAGTGTCAGTAAGACCAAATTTGACTTAAACTCCATTCTCACTTTCATTCAGTTCTGTCGTTCAGTCTGTATCTTCTTCCTATTACTTCCTTTGGCAGCATTTGCATTCTAATGAGCAATTCAAGCTTTTCTCCTGTAATTATCTCTAATTATCTCAATTCTGATATAATTACAGAGGGATGTTCTTTCCAAACTGTGTATCCTTTACATACCAGCACTCTGTATTGTTGCTTAAGTCGAGGCTGTCCAACTAGCAGCCCATGGACCACATGGGGGTTAACATGTGGCCCCCAGGCTCCCAGCTGAAACCCCAGCAGCAACCAGGGGGGCTTGGGGTTTCATCTCCCTCTCCCAGCATCTACTGTTTGCCCCAGCCCCAGGGGGAGGGTGGCAGAGCATAGTATAACCCACAGTGCTGTGGAAGCTAGCAGCCTGGAGTGCAGTTTTTCTTACCATACTGGAAGAAGATTCTAAGAACTGTATAAGATTTAAATAGGGTTTGAGATTTATGGAAGTTGCTTCTTACCATTGTTTCTCATCTAATTATAATAGACTTATACTTAAAGATCCATAAATTTACAAACTGTGCTGCTAGGTTCACCAGTATGGTCTATAACAGGGGTGGGCAAAATACTGCCTGTGAGCCAGATCCAGATCTCCAGGCAATTTCATTTGGCCTGTGAGTGCCCACTAATTAATTGTACCCCATCCAGCCCCTGTGCTTCACTCCCACCCTCATGCATGGGAGGGTCCCAGCCCCCACCAGCACACATAGTGTCTGGGTGGGGCCACCGCTGCCATTGCTGCAGCTGCTGGGGGACCTGCTTGGTTTCCCCTCCAGTGGCTCCTCCTTGTGTCCCTGCTGCAGCTGTTGCTCCAAGCAGCAGGTAGGGAAGCAACAATGGGAAGCTGCAGCTGGGTGGAAGCATGGGGCTGGGGCTGGTGGAAGTGTGGAGCCTGGGCCCATGCCCAGTGGGGTGGTGGGAGCACAGAGACCAGGTCAACCTAGTTCCATCATGCAGGGCTCCCTACGGCTCTCATGCATCTCCCAGGGCTCACGTGCCACCAGCTGGATGCCCCATGTGATGAAGCTGGCTGCCTTCCCTGCCGCCATATGCAGGTCCTGGGACTCTGCTGAAAACAGTGGGAAGCCCCACTCCCTGCTTCCCGGCTGAGTCCTGGGAGCTGGCAGCATGGAGTGGGACCAGTCTGCCAGCTCTATTGTGTGGGGCTTCTCCATGGTGATGCGCAAGTCCCAGCACATGCATGTGAGCCACAGGGAGCCCTGCCTGGCACCACTCCTTGTCGCCACCTGCAGCTCCCAGGACTGGCTGGGGCTGCATGCCGCTGGGCTGTCACTGCTGCAGCTAATAGTGGGGGCTGAACACCATGGAGGGATATGTGGGAGAGTCCTCACACCTCCCCATCCTCCCTCACACCCCACAAACCCCGCATACCCACACCCTGCCCCCCACACATATACCCTCACCCTCAACATATCCTACACCCCTCATACATACAGCCACACCCCCTCACAAATCCCATATTCACCCCCAACCCCTCCACATGCAATACACACAAGAAAGACTTATTTTGAGCTATTATGAAATCACCTCTATATACACTATGCAAATGCACATAAATCGGGACAAAAATTTTTTTGAACTCAAAAGAAAATATGTTATGGTAGATGTTTGACTTTTATTATATGATTTGTTTTTTTTCTGGTTCCAAGATGGTAACTCCCCCTCCACACCACAAGGAGTGCTTCTGGGGGCAAGGAGAGGCAAAGGTCAGAGGTTAGCGCTGGGAGTTCTGGTCCCAAGGTGGTGATCAGGGGACGGAGTGCCTGTCACGGGGTGGGTCTACCCTTGCAGCCCTCAACAGCTTACCAAAATTCATTAAGCGGCTCTCCAGCAAAAGTAATTGCCAACCCCGGTCTACAATATTAGTCTTGCAGTTAATGGAGAATACTTATGGGGCAAATTATCTAGTTTAATAAGATGCATAATAAACTTATTAATATCAGTAATACAATTCTACACTGTTGTTACAGAAGCTAGCATTCTAATGACAGTAAAAATTATTAGATGACCTGTAAGTTTTGATTGAAGGAAAACTGTCTTAAGACTTTCTTCTAAATTACCATATGATGGTATAACAATGGTTGTTTGGATATTAACAAATGCAAGAGTTGTTAGCTTTATAAGGCTGTATTCAGAATTCATGTTTTTTAAATGTTTGCCATAAGGTTGAGCAAGCTATCTTTTCAGAAGCTGCAAGATGTAATAGCAAAACAATAATTCTTTTAAGTTATTTGTATTTTCTTATGCAACAGTCATACAAAAAAATTCAGTCTGAAACTTTTAACAATTAATTTAGCCTGGTAAGTGGGTAGCAAATGTTCTGTCAAACAGCTTGCTTATAAGTTGGCTATGTTTTTAAATGGTAAAACTAGAAGGTTTCTGAGACATACAGATTGATGACAAATTCTTTATTACTGACAATGGTAAGAGACTGTTTCATGGACTATGTATATTTTTATAAGACAACAGCAGTAAGTAAAAGTTCTTAGAGACTAATTATTGTTGGCACTGGATTAATGACCCAGATACCTTGTTCCAGGTGGACCCAAAACCCTCAGATTGACACTGACCTTTCCATTCGATACTAGGTTAATTTTATTGATACACAGTGATAGCAGATAAGAATAACGCAAACTCTATATCTGGAAGTCCTAGAGCTGTCATCACAGTCAAGGTATGTCTGGCCATGACATGAGCTTCACCCTGAGGTTCTCTCTTGAATGCCAGATGTCAGCAGCCTGGAGGTCAGAGGCTGAGGCCCCCCCTTTTCCCCAGTGGGGTGGGTGAGATGGGTTGGTGGTGTGCCCTCTCTCCATGGTGGTCTTTGGGTTTCCCTCTTGGGGACCCTTGCTCCTCTGAAATCCCTTCTTTTGGATTCTTTTCTCTTCCTGATGACTTTTCATCTCTGGCCATTGCTGATAGGGGTCTCAATGGTCATCTTACTGTCCACATTCTGTCCTGTCAGCATATCCCTTTGTTCCACAAACCCATAACATGCACACATCCTAACTTGGGCCTTCTGGATTGTCTCTTAATTTGGTCATTTCCCCCAGAACTGGAAATCCCAAGGGCCCTGCATTTGGGCATTGTGACCTGGTGCCACCTTATCTCATGTTATGGAATAGTGTGGTACATGCCTTTACTTTCCTATCCTGCATGTCTGTTTGCTGCTGGCCTGTCAGACACAGTGGGCTTTGAGGAAACTTTGTCACAGACAGGCTTTTTAGATATCAATTAGTCTTTCTGTTGCCCTGGACCATTATACTAATGCATATCTACTTTACCTATAAGCTAATTCCCAAAAGCAAACCTCTAAATACCATTGTCTAGCCATAAGTTATTATCAAAGTTGTAAAGTTTGCATTATCACCTGACCAGGGTATCTACCAATCTCCAACCTAATGAGATTTATTTTAGATGGAGACTATTTCCTTTAGGTTGTAATTTTTCCAGGAAGAATCAAATGAAAAATAGATTTAACAATTAGGGATGCCTCTGCAGTTAGGCAGACAATTTACAATGAATAATTTATCTTGTGAATTTAGTTTGTCCTGTTTATGGATAATTTATGAACAGATAATGATTTTTTAAATATTGTTTACTGTTCATAAATGTTTCGTAAGCCCTCAATGTGAATAATCTTTCTCCTGTAGATTGATTGCTAACAGTTATGGTGTGAGTATTCATTTTCTGCAGTTTTTAATTTTTATGTAGTGATTGACCTAAGTCAGAAACAGTTGTTTCTGTTCCACCACTAGATGACTAAACTTTTCAAAAAGGGAGATGTCAGCAGGATTTTAAACAATTTCTATTTTGTGTGTGTACTGAGAAAGAAGTATTTTTGGAATACACTGATAGCCAGAGTCAAGGAAGCTAGGGACTGTTCTACAAAGGAGAGCAGGGAAAGTTTTAAAACTTCAGAAGACAGTCCATTGTATTTCATTATGCACTTTGTGGTAACTACGCTTATTTAATTCACACATTCACTATTGGTTTTCCTCTACAGTTTTCAGTTGTGCATTATACAATGTGCATTATAGCCCTCATTCATTTAAATAAGTGGTGCTCAACTTTTTGGCTTCATGGGCCAGATGAGTGGTAGATGTGGGCCAGATTGGAACCTGGGGCCTGATACCACCCCCTCCCTGCTTAGTGCATTGGGACAGGATGCAGGGGGGCCCAGAACAGCCCCCTCCTGCCCCTTGCGTGCCAGGGTTGGGTCCTGGAGGAGGCAGATACCACCCTTTCAACCCCTACCCACACACTGGGATTGGGTCCCAGGGGCCTAGCATTACCCCCTCCAACCTCTCCCAAACCAGGATTAGGCCCTGGGGCCTGGTGCAGCCCTTATCTAGCTCTGCATGCTGGAACCAGTGTACAAGGCTCAGGGCTCCCCATGTGCGTGGAGATTTGGCATCGAGGGAGCAGTGCCATTGTTCCCTTGTTGCCAAATTTCTGGACCAATTATAAGTCCTGTGGGCTGGATGACAGTGCCTTGGCCTGGATCTGGCATGCAGGCTGGAGGTTGAGCACCCCTGATTTAAGTCATTGGGATTTTATTTTTCAAAAGACAGTCAAATATCTCTGTCAAACTTTGAATACTGTATCTTATAACAAACTAGTCTATACATTTTCACCTTTTAAAGTAGTTTTTCTAGTATATTTTTATAAGAAAATTAAAACCACTGCAAGACTTCCCTTTATGGGTATGAACAAGTGTTACATTTTGATCAATCTATCTGGGGATAGGTTGACCTAAGTACCCACTCATGCAAGTGTTTGCAGAGTTTAAGTCTGTCCTAAAAATGGTGCACCTGATCTAAGTTAATTCACCTCAGAAGGTGAACTAGATTTGATCAAGAAAGGGTTAACTTTGTTGATGAAGGGGTTAACCCAATTTAGTGATCTTCTGCATGTATTTACAGCACAACCACACATGGAGATGGGGAGGAGGCAGCCTTTCTCCACATGCCACACACTGGCTGGCTGGGGTACAGGGTGTCTCAGTGTGGCAGCTCCACCATGCGTGGAGACAGAAGAGCAGGCAGCCTAGGGCAGCCAGGGAGCTGCATGCAGAGAATGGAGCAGCCTAGGGGTGCCTGTTCCATTCTCTACATGCAGCTCTGTGGACCAATGCCATGGCCCACAGGGTGCCTCAGCATGGGAGATGCCTGTGGGCCTTAGCATTGGTGATGTGTAGGGGTGTACATGGGTGCATGTGCACTCCCTGAGATTAGCATTGCACCCCCTGAAAGAAGTGCCACAGATGTTGCCGGTGGGACCTGCAGGCAGTCGCTGCTCGCCACACCCCTGCTCCCCCCTGCCACCAACACCTCTGATGGCTTGTGCGGGTGGTCACCAGTCGCTGCTGTCCAACACTGCTGGTGGCATCTGTGGGTGGCATCAGCTGCCAGTCGGTGTTCGCCACCCCCCACCCCAGCTGCTGACACTGCCATGGCCACCTGTGGGGGCTCCCCTCTTGCCGCTACCACACCCCTGCAACTGATCCTGCTGCCTGCGGGTGGTCGCTGTGCCCCCCCCCAGCCTCGAGGGGCACATGTCATTTATGGGCAATGGTCTGGCACCCTGTGCCCCAGACAGCTTCCCCCCCACAGCACATTGGGCATTTATAGATGTGCTCCGGAAGGTGGTGGTGGTGGGGGATTATGCTTTAATTACAGAAGCTCTGAGAGCCACTCTAAGGCGCCCAGAACTTCATGTGTATCAGCATCCCTACACTGAAAAATGGCAGCAGGGATGCTTAACTAAAGCTTGGCAAACCAGATTCAGTTAAAGCACTCCCACCGCCATTTTTCAGCATGGAGATGCTTTTACATGTGACGCTAGAGTCTGCTGGATTGTGGTAATTGTCATGTTCCACCAGACTCAATAAATCAGGTCTGCTCCAATGCATTGTAATTGCAATGCATTAGAGCAGCCTCTCTGCACCCAGGAAGCAATGGGACAATGTGTCCTGCTGCAAACCACATGAGCAGAGGTGTGCACTGCAGCACAAAGTAACAGCACAAAATTTGTGCCGCTACTTTTTGTGCTGCTGCAAATGCATGCTCATGTGGACGTGGCCTGTAAGTCCAGCTTAGATCATCACACACACTTCTTGGTTACTATAAACCTTCAACATAATAAAGGAGTATTTAGCAATAAAGATTTCATTAATCTCATGCGTGGGATAGTTGTACTGAAATTTTCACTTCCTAGCTTTGACTGCATTTGAAGTACTACAGCTATAAACCCCTCCATTTTGTATTTTTGACTAAGCAAGAAACTGGAAGCAGATAAAGTGATATGCCCCACTGGACGCCAAACAGGATCTGAGGGTAAGGAAAGAGGAGAGATTCTGGAGAATCTCAAAAAGAAGAATTGGTACTTCTCTGACTTATTTTTTGTGTACTGGACCTCAAACGATATTTTTTGGTGAATGATGGGAGTGGGTATGAGTACAGTATTGGGATCTAAAAATATAGGCAGCTTGCCCTCAAAGATATGCTGTTTGAGATGTTCTACCATACTACAGTTCTGCAAATTGTATAGCAGAGAAAGGCCTCTGCTATACTTTGAGCAAGGCATACAAATATGCTTTAATCATCTAATCTCTTCAGGAGTTGGAGAAAACCATGACAGCTTTGGCCAGCTTGGAACCTGGTCAGAGATAGAAGCTCGAGCAAGAAGGTAAGGAGCTACTAATCAGCTGGAAAAGAAAATCAAAAGGGTACACACAGCAGAAACCAGATCCCTGGATGTAGGAATGGGCCATCCTGAGTATTTGGGTAATGCAGAACACTTACAACTATTTTCTTACCCTATTTCTAACCCTCAGAGATCCAAAGGGAAGAGTTCAGATTATCCTGGCTCAAATATTTAAGGGTCCACAATCATTCAAAGAAAAAAACAACCTTCATCTGTCTCAAGTAAACATAATAGACCATATGAATGATGGCAAGAGATGGAGCAGGATGGTACTTGTAGCAGCCAACATAGGTTGTTCCATGCTAATGATGCTGCAGAAGTAATTTCCATAAAAGAGACTAAGTTACATTATCTGGTAGAAGTTTTTGACTAACATTTTGGAGCCAGACATGGATGTGAGCTGAACAATGTTCAGCTAACTAGAAATCAAGCTAAACAAAACAATCTACATTAACTGTCAGAGGACCTGCTGATATGAAAACAATGACTTTCAGCAGATGATTTCAAATGGAGACAGGAAAAGGCGATCAAGGACACAAAGAATCTGTGAAGACTGTGGAATCTGTCAGAACTTGAATCCTTTCTTGCATCATTTTACTATAAGAAGAAACAGAGGGCATTTATAAATGTGCTTGGGGTGGGGGTGGGGGGGCATTTTAATTAGCGCAGCTCTGAAAGCTGCACATATTAAACACACCTGAAGGGTCACATGTATCAAAGTCCCTGTACTGAAAAATGGTGGTGGGGTGCTTTGAGCTAAAGCTTGTTGAACAAGCTTTAGTTTAAAGTGCCCCACTGCCATTTTGCAGTGTGGGGATGCTGATGCACATGATGCTGGAGTCTGTTGGAGCGTGGAATTAATTGAGTCTACTCCAACGCACTGTAATTACAGCATGTCAGAGCAGCCTCCCTGCACGTATATAGAAGCCAGATATTAGAAGGGAGGAAGGAAGCTGATCGCAATGATTCTTGTTAGTATGGGTCCATAGAAAAGTATGAATCCTAGAACATTGTGGTAGAGGGGATATCTTTTATTAGACCAACTAGATTTTTGCAAAATAATTCTTTAATTGCAAGCTTTTGGGCACAAGGAGCATTCTTCAGGCATAAGAAAAAAGATTGTAAAAGTTCTCCTAGGTAGACATGAAAGTTCCTATTTCATAGGAGAGTTGAAGGTGTGGTGAAATCTCCTGTTTGGAACTGTAGAAACATAGAACTGGAAGGGACCTGTAAGATCATTAAGTTCGGTTCCCTGCCATAGGCAGTAAGTTATTGGGCTCAGATGAGCTCAAAGATGAAACAGAAGATGAAACATCATAACCAGAAGGAAATATGACTACATCCTGCTTGCCATCAAACAACTTCGAGGTAAATGGATTATTCCAACTTTTCTCTGAGCCTAACCTGCATAAAATGAACTGTTCCAAACAGAAGACTTTACCACACCTTCAACTCTCCAAAAAAAGCGGGACTTGATGTACATTATTTATAAATTAACAGGACTTCTCCAAAGAAACACCTGACTCTAGCATCAATTTCTCCTCCTAACAGAAACAACCCAGCAAGGCCCCAAATATAGGCTAAACACTGAGGTCATGAGGCAGTAATATATTTAAACCAATTAAAGCCTAGAAAGATTGAAACTTGCCCCATGAGGTTTTGAATAAGCATTAAATACCACAAATGTGTTTTAATGAATTACCCTTCTGGTTGGATTCATTTGAAAGAGCATGTATTGAAGTGCTAATTATCACCACCACCCTCAGATCTCCATCAGTTCTCGTAACTGTCCATATGGTCTTTGGTTAAAAAGTGCAGCCTAATGACAGAGGAAAGTGCAAGTCAATTTATCATCCTTCCCTAACCTTTTGCAAAATAAATTAGTTTTTATGTGGAACAACAGCTATAAATAATGTACAAAACACCTCACCTCCACTATAATATGGTATCCTCTTGCACTTAAACTTAATACATTTTATTCACCATCAAATAATTTCAATAAAGTATTATTTACTTGGTCCCAATCTACACTTTTTATATCTATATAGCTCTTGTTTTTTTCCCCCTATTTATACTAGTTATACTGGTACAACCACTAATATAGACATGCTTATATTAATATAAAGGTGTTTTATACAACTGTTAGTTTATTCCCTGTTGGGTGTGTCTGCACGTCACCATATGGTGACATTGCTATGGCACCATGCTTTAGTACTTCCTTTTGGAAATACTAAAGCATGGCGCGTAGTTAGATTTTGCTGCTATGTTGCTGTAGCAGTGCACTATACTGGGGGTATGCAGAGGTGTAACTGCCAGTCATTTGTAGATGCACATAATTTCTACATCACTGTAGCATGCCATACAGGAGCATAGCACATTGCTGTATCACCATAGGGCTATATGGAGATGCGACCTTTGTGTATGGGAATACCTGTAGTAGTATAATACACTTTTATACCAATATGGCTGAATCCACACTAAAGTAGTGGTACTATTTTTAACTGCAACAGTCAAAGCAGCATAACTTGTGTATTCAAACAAATCCTTAAAATGTTTTTGTGCTCTCTTGAGTAGCAAGTCTAGTGCAGCTTCCTGTAGTGTGAAGATGGTACAAAACATTTTTAACATTTACTAAGAGAAAGAGATTCCCACACAACAGGAACCCACTGATCCTTTCTTTATAATTTCTTTGTAGGGTTGTGATCCAACTTGCAGAGAGTTGATACTGATAAGTCCAAGACCATGGGCTCTCTTTTCCTGCCTTATCGTGATTCAGCTTACCTTGGACCACAACATTTGATTCTAGTGGCAAAGTTTACAGGTCCATAGTCACTCCAAATCACTCTCCAAATTTTGTTCTAAGATTGTTATCTGGTCTTTTATTATTTTGTGTGCACAAGATCACTTCTACCACAATTGAAAGATTCAGCTTAAGTAGGATTCAGCTCTGTTCAACAGCAGAAGAAATGTTCTGTTAGCTAGATATTGACTTGGTTCAAAGTAATTAAATTCATACTTGGTAAATAGGATTCACTAAATTACATATGTTTCTCCCCTACTTCATTTCTACTGGAATGGGAATTGTTTGGTTTCCCCAGAATAAAATAGGGATACAAATAAAACTTTGGGTTCCAATCTGGGATAGCAACTAGTCAGTGATAACTAATGAGAATATGGGATGAAATTAAATTTTATTAAAAGATATTGCTAACCATTAAAGTCCAAAGAGATGGTGAGCCCCAAGCGGTGTAATTTCCTCCCCTCCCCCCCCCCAAATGGCTTAAGCTTGGAGATTGTTTAGTTTCATTTGATTTAAATACAGGCCCTGTTTTCAGAAGTCAATAGGACACCTATATGAATTCAATGCAGTATGCAAAAGAGTCAGTATTCAACACATATACAAGTGTAAGTATCTTGTTTGCATCAGAGAAAGTCATGTTCTCAGAAGTGGTCATCACTTCTGAAAAACTTTCCTGGTCTTGTATAAAAGGCATTAAAGGCTGAAGTCATGAAGCTGAAAAGGACAAAGCAGCAACAAAAAAAAGTGTGGGTGGAGGAGGCGGGAAGACCTAAATATATATCAAAGGCCCCTTGGAAAAAAATAGCCTGCCATACAGAGTGGCTGGAGGCATTTTAAGTTTGGTCCTTTGCCCCACAGAAGTTAATGCTAGTCTTTGAATTGATTTCAGTGGACACAAGATCAATCTGTGTATCTGTTGCCAGCCCACAACAGGACATAATGTCTCTAGCCATCCCTGCATATGTGTGAAATCTGTGTTGCTTTACTATATTGCAAAATAATATATTTGCTATGCAACATAAGATTTAGAAAGATTTAAAATAATTTTTTCCTTTAAGAATATTGCTTTATATCATATTAGGTGTTTTACATAAAAATCTTAATAATTGTGAATGTTTTATCTTATGCTCGTTCTACTATATAGATTCAAAATGGCTGATATAAAAGCAATTATAGTATATCCAATAATATAATTAGGAAGTTATTAGTATTTTTTTAATCTTTCAAAGTTAAATCAACAAAAGGCTGACAAGGAAGTGACACATTATCATCTCTACTGGATTATTTGCTGGTGGGACTCTGAGGTGAATTTGATTAAATCAGTACTTAAATTTAATGATGCAACATTTTTTAGATGGCAAACTCAAGCATAACTCCACAGTTTTCAAACAATACCACCACCTAGAAAATAACTACTTAAATATGGTATTTGTTTAGTTTTCTCTCAGTATCTGGAGTTGCAGAGTCCTGCAACAGCATATTTTATTATATAAATTAACAGTACTCTGCAGCACTAAAGATGCAGTTTGTGGAAAAGAAGAGTATATTTCTTAAGAATTCAAATTAAATTTAAACGATTACTGCAGAACCTATTTGGCTTCCATAAAAGTTCTTCTCTGAAGTTTTCATTATGACAATATTTCAGAGTGTGTGACACATACTTTTTCTTAGGAGTTGTAAGTAATTTTCTGTCTTTTGTATTATTATAATAAGATTGGTTGGAAGAAATAAGGTGTATTAAAACTGTGTTAGTTCATTCTCCATATCAGCAATTTTATAATATCCTTTTTCAACCCACTTAATTTTCTCTCTCTTTCTTTGACTTCACATATGAAGTTTGTGTAGTAAAAGTGATATCAAGCAGCAGGAAGTTTCAGACTTTTTTTCTTAATTTCTTTTACACATCCTTTGTAATAGTTTGTGGTTTAACATAGGCTTTTAGATTTTCTGCTTCTGTTGCTTAATAGATGTTTTATATAACGCTTGTTAGATTTGCATGCTTTCAGAGTTTGGGTCATAGTTATTTCTTAAGTTGCAGTTTCTGTTATGTTTTATTTCCCTGACATTCTGCTATGAATTTGTCTGGTTAAACAGTCTCTTCTTCTCTCCCTCTCTCTTTTTATCTCTCTCTGAGATACTGAATACCTTCTTCTTTGGTGATGGGGGAGAAATTAGGGGGAAAATGGCTATAGAACCTCATAATGCTATTGATGAAAAATTAGAGTTACCATATTTCCAGTTCCAAAAAGAGGACAGCTGTCAAGGGACACCTCACTCCCAACCTGCAGCCCCCTGTCCCTTTTTCTGCCCCTTACACTCAGCCTGCAGACCCCTGGCCTGCCAGTGCCCCTCACTCCCAACCCACACTGCCTTAACGCCCAGGGCTTTGCTGGTAAGCCTCAGTCCCAACCCGCAGCCCCCATATCCCTGCTACTGATGCACACTCTCAACCTGTAGACTTCTGGCTGTCCCAGTGCCCCTCACTCCTGACCTACAGTTTCCCTCCCCTGCCCCCCTGGCCATGCTGGTACCCCTCACTCCCAACCTGTCACTCTCCATCCCTTCTAATGCTCCTCACTCCCAACCCCAGCCCCTTGGCAGTGCCAGTGGCCTGTACTACTGACCCACACCCCTCCCCCTCCTGTGCCCTCAATCCCAAGCCACAGCCCCCCAGCCCTCCTGGTGCCCCTCACCCACAGGCCCCTGCTCCCCCCCAGTCCTGCCAGAGGGAGCCCCCAGCTGCATCCATCCCGACCAGGACAGAGCGCAGCGACTCCAATTCATGCAGGCAGTGGTGAAATGAGTCTGGCCCCAGTGTGGGTGGGGGGAACAGGAGGGGAGGCCTGTGGCACCCCCCACCATGGGCTGGGGCTCTAGCAGTGTGCCAGGTGGCCTGGACATGCCTTCCCCTGCCCCCCCCCAGGCAGCATCTCCCAGGGCCGCTTTGGTGAATTTTGACAGACACTCCATCTGCTTATGTGATTGGATACTTCAGAAAGGTCCTTCTACTACATGGAAAAAGGAAAGGAGACCACTAGGAATTTAGGTCCCAATTGAGAATTCCTGCTCTTGGTGCCTTGAGACCTGTAGGTTAGGTACAGACATTAAAAAGTCTGGGGATGGAATTAATGTGTTACATGGTTTCCTGTAAGAGGTGTAATTTAGATTAGTAGTGAACAGAACACACATTCGCTCTTAGATTGGGGGGGGGGGGGAATTTTGGCC
>NW_017729022.1:6616594-6626243 GCF_001723915.1 Gavialis gangeticus
GACTCATTTTCAAACCAGTCTGTTTGCACTGAACTTCTGTTCTGGTACAGTTATAGACTGGTTTTGTGTGCTGAACTTCTGTTATGGGTGAAAAAGTAATGTCTACCTGGCCACAGAGTTCCTACATTGGAGCTGAGAGCCTAGGAAATAGCATTGCTGTTTCAGACTAGCAGTTCTGACATCTAGCTACTACTTGCTTCACATTTTACACTAGTGGCAGAGATATAGGTTTATATACCACTGTTCTGGCAGATATATATTTTAGCAATGATATATGTAGTGCTTATAATGCTAAGTTTTAAGTGTGTGGTAATTTGGGTGCAGCACCAAGGAAATGCACTACTTTAGCAGATAAAATTGTCTCTTAACTTTTCCCTTTCTTACTTCTGAGGAGATGGCACATTTTTGCTGTGTCTTGCAAAAGAAGGTCAAGTGACAATATAATCTTGTTGTTGTCTGACAGAGCCAACTTTAAAGCTGATAGGCAGGGAAATTAGAAAATTGCTGGGAAATCAAGGAAGTTCAAAACAGTGACTTACAGGCTAGGGGACAGAATTTACACAAACTGGTGTAAGTGATCAGAAACCATTGCAAAACTGTAACACAGCCTGAGGTTCAACGCACATAAACTGCTTTCAAAATGACTAAAACTGGTTTAAAATAAACCTGGATGACTGTTGTGTCAGACTTAACTGATTTAGGTTAAATTGGTTTATTGAACTTCTCTCCAGATTCAAGTTAACTCACAGTACCTTAGCCCCTCTGGATGCTTTGCACCTCACCTGTAGGCCCCCGCTTGAAGGGTGGGTGGGCTAGGCTCAGCCCAAACTGTCTACTTCAGCCAAAAGGGAGGCATGTTCTAGCACTCCCCAGTTTCCAGCCTGGGCCACTATGGGCATTTGGCTACATTTCCAGAATTGAAAGTGAATGTCTGTTCACTTGCTTATTGGTTCAATCTATGCAGTTTAGACTAATCTGTAAATCTTAAATTGATTCAGCCTCAGGCTTTTTGGTTGTCTGTATTTAGCCACAGTGTTAGGTTTACTGCTTACTGGTATAAGACTAATGTTTTGTTTTGTGAGATAGAAGGAAAAAGCTATAGTGTAAAATAAACTGTTTCTCAGGAAAAAAAACCATCTTAGTATGTGGCTGGAAGTTTATGCCTTCCCAATATTTAGCCTACTGTCTCTGTACACATGTGGTAATATGTGTCAATTTATTTTCCAGAAGGAATAAAGTAGCAGCATGTTTTACATCTTGCTTTGAATCTTTTATCCCTGAAATCCCAGATTAAATTTCTCTTTATATAATGGGAGAAAATAGTGTATGACAAAGAAAAAAGGGAGTTCGAGGGAAAAATTGTGTACTAATTGCCAGTTAAGATCTTCTTTTACTACAATAATTAATAAGTATTTAAATAAATTTTCACCACCTAGGTCAGTGAGTCAAGTCCCCTGCTATTTCAGACAACCATATAATATCCCTTTCTAAAGTGATCCAGTGCCTTCCTAATGCTAGTTACATTTTGTGCTTCTATTACTCCAATTGGAGAGATGTCCCAGAATCTCACCCCTTTTATGGTTAGAATATTACTTTTTCTGATTTCTAACTAAATTTATTCATAAGCAGTTTGTACCCATTTGTTTTTGTGTCAATACCATCTTTTAGCTTCTCCTTCTCTGGGTTTTCCCTTGTTACAGAGAGCATTAAGATTAGGATTCCTTTCCAGCCTTCATTTTACAAGGCAAAACAAGCCATGCTCTTTTAGTCTCCTCTCATGAAATAAGTTCTCTTTTTCCAGGATCATCCTAGTTGCTCTTTTGTCTACTTGTATACAATTTTGGTCATTTGGAACATTTGATGTAAATGAAGTCTTATGAGAGCCAATGGCATTATTATTTTCCAAATCTTAAGGGAAATACCTTGCTTGACATACCTTTGGATCCCATTTGCCTTTTCATGGCCTCATCATATTGGTAACTCATTGCCATATTGCGGGTCCTGGAGGAATTTCACTGATAAGCAGAACTTTATGCAAGTACTGTTAGTATTTTGAAAACTAAAAGAAAATGTGAAAAATATAATGTTTTGAATGCTAAACATGTTCTGAAAGGAATTTTTCTCTATTAAAATTTAAATATGTAATAGGAAGTTGAAATGTCTTAATTCAGATCATGCTTAATACAAACCTTTATTGTCAGTGAATACTTTATTTTTTTTACAAATAATATACCTTTAATTCATGCTTTAGCTTATCTAGAAATATGTATTAATAATGTTTTTGATTCCTTGAAGTAACTAAAAGACCAACATACCTGTTGTAATTAAGACGTCTATAAAATATTTTTAAATTTTTAGTATTTTGATTGATCATTTCTACTGAGAAAAATAAGTAGTAAAAAACCCCATTAAAGCTGAAATTCCATTCTCTCTCTCTCTTTCTCCCCCTCTCTCACACACAATCTAAATACCACAGAGGAGGAGTAATTGATTCATTTTCTTGTTTCTAAATATTGCTGAAATCTTATATCAATAAGTGAAGTGATCTTCCATGTGTGGCTACAGTAGGAACTGTTCATCTAATCTCGCTGGTTTAGGTTTTTACATAGTGCCTATTGGAAAGGTATCTATGAGGTATTAAAATGTAGAAATAAAGGATATTTTTCTCTCGTTTTATTCAAATGCGGGGGTATGCCTTTATTGCGTTAATTTTTTTCTTTAAACAATTTTATTTGAAGAATTAAAAAGGAATGTGAACCAACACAAATGGATGTTTTGATTTTCTTTTAAAGAAACATTAATCCTGGTGGAATATTTTTTGACGTTTTGTGTTTACATGTTGTACTAAGATTAGTCTGATCTCTGGTATTATAGGGTTTCATATCAGGGTCTTTATCCACCTGCTCTATCTTATGAAGTAGAATTGCCTAGGGGGTTGCAGAGGATTAGGCAGCCTTTGAGATAATAAAGTCCCATTCCTGTCATTGTCTTGTGTGATCTATACAAAATATGTTTCTCTCAGAAAGTGCATCCATTTTGAGTCTATATTGCTAAACCAATGTGGATATTTTGTTTAAAAATGTAGAATTAATTTATTAAAAAATATTCATAAAAATAAATTCAGGCCAAAATATAAGCAAGTGTTGCCCTTAACGTGTTTCTTTTTGCATGCAGCAACATGTTTTGCAGAGATACCGAAACAGTAATAATCATTCTAATCTCATAAAAATCAAAGTACGAGATCCTCTTGTAAAGGAAAGCACTCTAAACAGTTAGTGGCTTGGATAAGAGGGATATAGAAGTGTCTAGCATACAGCATCTGCTACCCAAATGCATTGAAATTGGGAGAACAGAGCAGTGCAGGTATGAAATGCCTTGGAGTGAGGGGAGGGCAGGGATGGGCAGCCTTTGTTCTTCATTCTGTCTAGTGAACGGTTAGCACTTTCTCTGCAGATTCAGTGTATGACTCAATTATTTAGGGTATTATAATGAGCAGCAAAGCTGAATAGGTTGAGATGTCTCTCTCCATGTGCTTACATTTTTCATTTCCATGTATGTAGATAACAACATGGCATTTTGATTTCACTGTCTGTTTCAAAAACATCATATGCTCCATGTAGATCTAGCTTCCTCTCCTCCTGCTACCTCAGTATTTTGAAAGTAATTGAAAAACCAGCACAGAGAAGCCTCTTGGACAATTGTGCTCACATACTGTGTGATGCTATATACTCGAAGTATTTGGTGATGGAAAAATGACATACGCCTTCATGTTTATTCTCTTTGATTTCAGACTTTATTCCCTGAAACTGCTGTGTTCATTGCTAATGCCTTTTCTTGTCCTTAATCACCAAAAGATAAATGTCTTATTAGTTTTGTGATGCATTCTTTTTCTCACTTATAAAAATTAGGTACCTTTACTTTAAATGGGGAAAAGTCATACTTTTCTGAGATGCTATGTGTGATTCTATTGATTTGCCAGTTTTTTCGGGAAAAATAATAATAGTAGTGAAATGGCATATAAAAGACCCATTTTTTGAGCAAAGTAACATTATAAATAATTGCACAGTTTATTAATTATGCCAACATAAAATGTACTTGTTTTATTTGTAATCGGGGTATGCCCACTCCTTGTTGGGAAAGTGCTATCAACTTTAGAACTTACGTTATATTGAAAATAAGTAAGTTTTTAGCCTGTATATTGGCAAAGAAAACCTTCCAAATGGTTGCAGACTAATGCTTTACTATCTTCCTCCATTTGCAGAATTTTAGGAACCCTGTAGGAGTGGGAATCAGTGGCACTAGATAAGAATTGGGCAGAAGGCAGGACAGAGTTGCACCTTATAGACTAATTCAATGATGCATAAGTTTTCATAAGCAATAGTATAAATCAGATCAATGACACTTGGATCACTGCTGCAGTTTGGAAAGCTATGATCTCCAGTCTGTCTAGCTGGCACTGGGACTATTCACTAGAAAGGAAGAGTGCAATCATCAGGCTTCTCTGAAGAGGGAGCAAAGGATAGTTGCTCTTTTTTTTAACCTTACCACCCAGAAGTGGTTGTGGAGGAAGGGTTTTCACATGTATTGTTCGCTGGCTTCAGGCTGTTATAAAAGATGAAGCTGACCCAGGTGTAAGGAATAGCATCCTAGCAGGAATGAGAAAATTTTCCACTTTCACTGCATTGGGATATGAGAGAGACATTGTCACTTGAATATTCCCTCTAGAAAGTAGGGTCTTTTATTGTAATTTGTTCTTTTGTCTATCAGTATGTAAATATTTCAGATATTGTGTGAGTAGTATGATTATGTTTGTGTTTCAATATACACAAGAGAGGTTTCTAAGGGGAGAAATGAGGCACAAAGTAATGGGTCTGGACACACTACAAAGGGGAAAAGGAGTATTACAGAGAATAATGGGAGACACATTTGCAGGAATCAAAAAACTTGTTTTGGGGCAGGACACACCCGTTCAGCCATACAGTTCAGTTAATGGCAGAGATGCATGTTCCTTTCCACTTTCAGACTGTCTATAGCAATACCCATATCGTACACCAAAACACCATCTCCTACCAATACCCAACAGGAAATGCAACCCAGTTTCTCATCACATGTGCACTCTAATGCAAAACCTTAACTTGAACCTTATAAGCTTTTATATAAATTATATAAAAATATTAGTACATCTTATTGTCATGTTCCATGCATTAGAAGCATCATTTTGCTTTTAAACCTCTGACATGATGATTCATTGGCAAGTTCAACTTATTGCACATATTTTCATTGTCTGCCAGAATGTTACTGTGCTGTAGAAATAAATGCCACTTGTGCTGACTCCTGGAATATCAGTGTGGACAAAGTACATGTCCTAGAGACAAAAGGAGCATAAAAAAGGGAGAGATCACGTGAAGAACTGCCAGAAGGAGTGATATTTAAATTCTTAGTTTTCTTTCTGTATCAAGTCATTTTTTAAACAAGTTCACTAAGAAATAGACAAACATACTCAGAGTGTGTATTGAGATGCCAGTGAGATAAAATTTTTTGAAGGTGTAAAGCACATGTTAAACTGAACTGTGTAATGAAATCATCATTCTGATGCAGTGATTTTTGTTCAATAGTTTATTACTGAAAAGAAAGAGATAAAATGGAAGTTAGAGGAATGGAATACTGTATTTACTTTTATACCACATGCATCTTCTTCCCCCACCCCAACCCCTCAAAAATGACCTTTCACAGTTGGGGCGTGTATATTAAGCAAGGAAGTTGAATTTTTTTTCACTGGATTAGAAGCAGGGTGGAATAGAGCAAGCAGACACTGTGACTCACTCCTGTTAAGAGGGCTGCTACTTCTTTCTGGGGCTGTAAACAGCTGGAGTAGAATTCAGTGTTAACCATTTCACAGCCACTGGTGAGGCAGTAGCTCTTGCCTGAAGAGCATTTATCTAGCTGAGGGCAAGTGAGCTGCTGCATACAGTCTGTAGTATTTCAGTGAGGCTTGTGGTATGAAAACAACACTTCATTATTTACAGGAATTTTTATAAAGAACTATTTAGAGTGAAGAAGTAACAGTCTTGCAAGGGTCTGGGCCTTACCGTATTTCTGTCCTGCCTCACTAGGGAGTTGCGGCTGTTGCACCCAGACTGTCTCCAAGGACGCACACTTTCTGGATATTCTGTTTGCAGGAGGACTTACGCTATGTCACAGAGTTGGTCATGACACTAGAAAAATCTTTTTCCTTATATTCTACCTTTCAGAAACAAGATGTGTGTTTTATTTGGGGTCATGAGGTATGCAAGAAAATATGGTATATAGTAAAAAGAAAACACTTATGTATTAGGTTGATCAACAATATATGATGAATATTATGCAGTTATTTCAATAAATGAAGTCATGGGAGCCATGCCCTGGGGGGGACTGGGGCTTCAAACAGACCCTGAGTTTCTCTTGGGCGAGTCTCTGCTCTCTCAGGAGAAACCACAAGTGTACAGATGTTCAGGCTTTTTCACTCAGAGTAAAAATTGCTGCATCAGGAAAAAATAACCTGGGAACAACCAGGGTTAAATCACTCCCAGGAGAATTTCTCCTGGAAAGCAAATGTCTGTATGCACTGCTACTGTTGGTCACCGGGAAGACCAAGGGAGCTTGCAGAGCACACTGAGATGTACAGCCAGGGCGGAGGGAAGCTCTCTACTCTTCAGGGCCTCGGCAATCAAATATCTGTACATGTGGCTCTGGGTAAGTTTTTTTACAAGGACAACAAACCTGGGAGAATTCTCCCAGGTTATTTGAATGTGCATGCAGCCTGAGTGTGTATCACCTTGGTTAGCAGATTTAGTCCATAGGCTAGTAGATGTCAGGTATTTCTCAGCTATAGCAACCATTTATTTCTGATTCTACAAAGAAATATTTTTCAGGATTTGACGTGCAACATCTTCATAGCCGAAGCATATTTTATGAAAAATGGTCTTTTCCTTTTCTAACACTATGAAATATGTAAACTCAATAAATGAATTACAGTGCTCAGATAGGTGGATAGTGTTGATACATTGCAAAAATACCTACTGAACTTGAGCATATGTAGGATTTGTCTGAATTTATGTAGCACCTAAAGGATGTTTGCTTCTGTATATTAAAACATGGCTGATGCAACAAACTTAATTTTCCATTTTAATCCTATAACTCATCCATAAACATGCAGTGTAGTATGTGCATTGTAGTTTATCTTGTAATTAATTAAATCTTGTATTACTAAAAATGCCCCTTATATTAAAGGATCCTCAAGAATAATATTAATTATATCAATGGAATTGTCTTGGAAATGCATCACTCTAGCCAAAATAAGAATCTTTTCCTTATGTATATTTTTATATGTCTTGATATAAGTATCAAGTATACAAGTATATAGGATAGCTTAGCCAAACTTTACTCATCTGCTTGCCTGTGATGAGTAATATTTTGACAGGTGAATAAAATATTGATTTTTTGCATTACTGTTGTCAACATTGTAAGGTGGGTAGACTTTCCATCTGCCTGGACTTTCCATGAGACTTATAGAAAGTTGACTTAAAATAACATTTTTGTTTGTTTTTTGTTGTTACTATTTGTTATTTATTTCTTTGTTTTCCTTTCCCTTTCTCTCTTGATACATAAATGTAACCAACAGTGGTCTGGAAAACAACTCTCAGGAAATGTTGTTTAACAATAACAAATAATTAAGATTACGAAGTGAAGGAGATGTAATGGCCAGAATTTTAAGTTTGAACTACTTGCTGCTAGAAATATTTCTTTTGTCTAATGTGCAAAGAGTATGACAGCTGCCATCTTTACCCATACTAAGGAGTGAATAATATGGACCTCTGTATGTAAAATCATTTATTCCCACAGTTTGAGCCAGACTTGGCAACAAACTTATATTCTCCTTGGATCAGACACAGGGGGTATGTCCACACATGCAGCCATGTGCGCTTGCAGCAGCTCAAATAAAAGTGGTAGAAATTTGAGCTGGGGCTTTTTGCTTCAGTGCACGTTCCTGGACATGCACTTTGGTGTGGGGGGAAGTTGTGCCACTTGGGGCAAAATAATGCTGCCTAGCTCCTCCCAGATGTTCAGTCAGGGGGAGCTAGAGCGTGGGGCCAGCACCTGTGCTGGCCCCAGCAATATGAAAAACTACCCTAGCAAGCAGCTCAGGGCTACTCACTGTCAGGAACTTCTGGGAACCAAGTGGCAGGACCTGCTTGACAAGGGAGTGGCTGGGGCACCCAGTGGCTGAGTCTGTACTTCACCCTCATCCCACAAGCCCTCTAATGAACCCATGTTGGTCGCCCCTAAGCATAACCTCCTGTGCTGGCCCCTCGTGGACATGCGCCAGGATAATTCTCTCAAAAAGCTTACCCAGGATCAATGTAAGACTAACTGACCTATAGTTTCCTGGGTCCTCCTTCCTCCCTTTTTTGAAAATGGGAACCACTTTGGCCCTTTTCCAGTCTTCTGGCACCACACCAGAGCACCACAAGTGCTCGTAAAGCCATGCCAGGGGTCCCGCAATGACCTCTGCTAATTCCCTCAGCACTCTGGGGTGGAGATTGTCTGGATCAGCTGATTTAAGTACATCCAGTCCCTCCAGAAGTTCCCTGACTAGATCCTCACTAACCCTAGGCCTGGGTGCGCCTCCCCTGGGGCCTCCTGTACAGCCTATAGCCCTTGATATTCACTGCCCAGTCATGTGTTGGGTCTCACCACATTTCTGTGAGCCCCACTATGTCTGGCTTGGTGTCAGCTAGGAGGAGGGTAAGTTCCTCCTGCTTGTTCCCCATACTATGAGCGTTTGTGTAGAGGCATTTGAGGCCTCCTGAAGATGTGTGCACTGGCCCTCTAATCTAAGTATTGCCTGGGCCCCTGTTGCTTACCTAGGTATTTGTTGTGCTCATCATTGGTCTGGGCTGGGCTGTTCTTGTGGGTGCCACTTGGTTTAGTGGTCCAAGGTTTCCTCCGCCCTCATCTTCCCCTTCCCCCAGTGAGGTTCATTAAAGGCAGGTCCTGTCAAACCAACCTGGTGGCCTTCTATGACCAGGTCACAAAATCCTTAGATGCAGGGGTAGCAGTGGACGTAGTCTTTCTGGACTTTAGGAAGGCCTTTGATGTTGTCTCTTACCCCATTCTCATTAAAAAACTAGGGGACTGTGGTGCTGTGGTGTCAACACCTACACAGTCAAATGGGTGGCTAACTGGCTGGAGGGTTGCACCCAGAGAATGGTGGTGGATGGCTCATTTTCGCCGTGAAGGGATTTGGGCAGTCGGATCTGCCAGGGCTCACTCCTCGGACTGACGACACTAAGATGTGGGGGGATGTGGGCATGCTAGAAGGGAGGAATAAGCTGCAATCAGACCTAGACAGCTTACAGGGGTGGGCGGATGAGAACAGGATGGGTTTCAAGACTGACAAGTGCAAGGTGCTGCACCTGGGGAGGAAGAACTAGCAGCATACCTACAGGCTGGGGAACTCCCTTCTAGTCAGTGCAGAGGCAGAAAAGGATCTTGGAATCATTATTGATGTCAAAATGAACATGGGCCGGCAGTGTGGGGACGCGGTCAGGAAGGCCAACCGTACCTTGTCATGCATCCACAGATGCATCTCAAGCAGGTCCAAGGAGGT